>NW_026610784.1:152500-170096 GCF_029499605.1 Hyla sarda
ATGGCCTCCATCCTCTGTCTTTATGATACTGTCATGGCCTCCATCCTCTCTCTATAGTACTTCTTCTGTCTTTATGATACTGTCATGGCCTCCATCCTCTCTCTATGGTACTTCCTGTGTCTTTATGATACTGTCATGGCCTCCATCCTCTCTCTATGGTACTTCCTGTGTCTTTATGATACTGTCATGGCCTCCATCCTCTCTCTATGGTACTTCCTGTGTCTTTATGATACTGTCATGGCCTCCATCCTCTCTCTATGGTACTTCCTGTGTCTTTATGATACTGTCATGGCCTCCATCCTCTCTCTATGGTACTTCCTCTGTCTTTATGATACTGTCATGGCCTCCATCCTCTCTCTATGGTACTTCCTGTGTCTTTATGATACTGTCATGGCCTCCATCCTCTCTCTATGGTGCTTCCTCTGTCTTTCAGTTACTGTCATGGCCTCCATCCTCTCTCTATGGTACTTCCTCTGTCTTTATGATCCTGTCATGGCCTCCATCCTCTCTCTATGGTACTTCTTCTTTCTTTATGATACTGTCATGGCCTCCATCCTCTCTCTATGGTACTAATTCTTTCTTTATGATACTGTCATGGCCTCCATCCTCTCTCTATGGTACTTCTTCTGTCTTTATGATACTGTCATGGCCTCCATCCTCTCTATAGTACTTCCTCTGTCTTTATGATACTGTCATGGCCTCCATCCTCTCTCTATGGTACTTCCTCTGTCTTTATGATACTGCCATGGCCTCCATCCTCTCTCTATGGTGCTTCCTCTGTCTTTCGGTTACTGTCATGGCCTCCATCCTCTCTCTATGGTACTTCTTCTGTCTTTATTATCCTGTCATGGCCTCCATCCTCTCTTTATGGTACTTCTTCTTTCTTTATGATACTGTCATGGCCTCCATCCTCTCTTTATGGTACTTCTTCTTTCTTTATGATACTGTCATGGCCTCCATCCTCTCTCTATGGTTCTTCTTTCTTTATGATACTGTCATGGCCTCCATCCTCTCTCTATGGTGCTTCCTCTGTCTTTATGATCCTGTCATGGCCTCCATCCTCTCTCTATGGTACTTCTTCTTCTTTCTTTATGATACTGTCATGGCCTCCATCCTCTCTTTATGATACTGTCATGGCCTCCATCCTCTCTATAGTACTTCTTCTGTCTTTATGATACTGTCATGGCCTCCATCCTCTATATAGTACTTCTTCTGTCTTTATGATACTGTCATGGCCTCCATCCTCTCTCTATGGTACTTCCTCTGTCTTTATGATACTGTCATGGCCTCCATCCTCTCTCTATGGTGCTTCCTGTGTCTTTATGATACTGTCATGGCCTCCATCCTCTATATAGTACTTCTTCTGTCTTTATGATACTGTCATGGCCTCCATCCTCTCTATAGTACTTCCTCTGTCTTTATGATACTGTCATGGCCTCCATCCTCTCTCTATGGTACTTCCTCTGTCTTTATGATACTGTCATGGCCTCCATCCTCTCTCTATGGTACTTCCTGTGTCTTTATGATACTGTCATGGCCTCCATCCTCTATATAGTACTTCTTCTGTCTTTATGATACTGTCATGGCCTCCATCCTCTCTATAGTACTTCCTCTGTCTTTATGATACTGTCATGGCCTCCATCCTCTCTCTATGGTACTTCCTCTGTCTTTATGATACTGTCATGGCCTCCATCCTCTCTCTATGGTGCTTCCTCTGTCTTTCGGTTACTGTCATGGCCTCCATCCTCTCTCTATGGTACTTCCTCTGTCTTTATGATCCTGTCATGGCCTCCATCCTCTCTCTATGGTACTTCTTCTGTCTTTATGATACTGTCATGGCCTCCATCCTCTCTCTATGGTACTTCTTCTTTCTTTATGATACTGTCATGGCCTCCATCCTCTCTCTATGGTGCTTCCTCTGTCTTTCGGTTACTGTCATGGCCTCCATCCTCTCTCTCTATAGTACTTCTTCTGTCTTTATGATACTGTCATGGCCTCCATCCTCTCTCTCTATAGTACTTCTTCTGTCTTTATGATACTGTCATGGCCTCCATCCTCTCTCTCTATAGTACTTCTTCTGTCTTTATGATACTGTCATGGCCTCCATCCTCTCTCTCTATAGTACTTCTTCTGTCTTTATGATACTGTCATGGCCTCCATCCTCTCTCTATGGTACTTCTTCTTTCTTTATGATACTGTCATGGCCTCCATCCTCTCTCTATGGTACTTCCTCTGTCTTTATGATACTGTCATGGCCTCCATCCTCTCTCTATGGTACTTCCTCTGTCTTTATGATACTGTCATGGCCTCCATCCTCTCTCTATGGTGCTTCTTTCTTTATGATACTGTCATGGCCTCCATCCTCTCTCTATGGTGCTTCCTCTGTCTTTATGATACTGTCATGGCCTCCCTCCTCTCTCTATAGTACTTATTCTTTCTTTATGATACTGTCATGGCCTCCCTCCTCTCTCTATAGTACTTATTCTTTCTTTATGATACTGTCATGGCCTCCATCCTCTATATAGTACTTCCCCTGTCTTTATGATACTGTCATGGCCTCCATCCTCTGTCTTTATGATAACATTGTGGCCTCTGTACTCTGTTTTTTTGGTACTGCCATGGCATCTGCACTCGTCTACAAAAGTCTAAGGTTGACCCAGCTGCGTATAGCAATGGTCTTCAACCTGTGGACCTCCAGATGTTGCAAAACTACAACTCCCAGAATGCCCAGACAGCCAACGGCCTGCCAGCAAATAGCCATCTCCCTCCATTGAGGTGTCACGAACGCTCCTCCACCGCTAGCTGAGACTTACATGGGCACTCTCCTTAAAACGAATTTTTGCTATAGCACTCCTTATGGTAAATAAAAAAATATTTCTAATATACTTTGTTTTAAAAAAAAAAAATTCTATGTTTTATTTGTGCTTAAAAAAGCTCAAGAGCACATATCCCCCCATCTTATACACAGACTTAGGACTGAAGTCCAAACACAAAGTGCAGCCTGGAGTGCTGAGGGGCCGACACGCCCCCTCAATACATCTCTATGGCAGAGCCGGAGATTGTCGAAGGCAGCGCTTCGGCTCTGCCATAGAGTTGTATTGAGGGGGCGTGTCGGCCGCCGCCTCGTGCGGAGGTCGACACGCCCCCTTCCCGCGGGCTGTCGGGGCTCCGTACTGGAGATCGCAGGGGGCCCCAGCGGTCGAACCCCCCGCGATCTGCAACTTATCCCCTATCCTTAGGATAGTGGATAAATTGCTCACCACTGAGTCACCACTGGACTACTCCTTTAAAGAGGTACTCCGGTGTAAAACTTTTTTTTTTTCTTAAATCAATTGGCTCCAGAAAGTTAAACAGATTTGTAAATTACTTCTATGAAAAAATCTTAATCCTTCCAGTATAAGCTGCTGAATACTACAGAGGAAATTCTTTTCTTTTTGGAACACAGAGCTCTCTGCTGACATCATGACCTCAGTGCTCTCTGCTGACATCTCTGTCCATTTTAGGAATTGTCCAGAGCAGCATATGTTTGCTATGGGGATTTTCTCCTCTACTCTGGACAGTTCCTAAAATGGACAGAGATGTCAGCAGAGAGCACTGTGGTCATGATGTCAGCAGAGAGCTCTGTGTTTCAAAAAGAAAAGAACTTCCTCTGCAGTATTCAGCAGCGAATAAGTACTGGAAGGATTAAGATTATTTAATAGAAGTAATTTACAAATCTATTTAACTTTCTGGCACCAGTTGAGTACCCCTTTAAGCACAAATAAAACATAGAAAACTTTATTTATTTTAAACAAAGTATATTAGAAATATTTTTTATTTACTATAAGGAGCGCAATTTCAAAAAATATTTTTATGAGTGATTATTTAAAGAAAGCAGAATCAAAATATATCCAAAGAGGAAAACGGAAATCACAATCAATGGGATAAGAGAAATCCCGATTCTAGTGTGCGCAGATACCTGCGGGTTCCGCTCGGAAATGCATTACTGTCTATGAAGACGATGCATTTCCGAGCGGTCCTAGAGCCGACCAATTAAGCAAATGCGCGGAATGTCCGCTCCTATTTTCCGGGCAAACATTCCGCCATAGAACATAGCTAGGGTTATGTTCACACGGTGGAAATTCTGCAATTCGTCCAGATTCCTGCAGACTTTTGGCAGATTGGCGGAATTTGAGCAGAATTTCGAGGAAGTTCCGGCGGGAAACCCAGAATTCCGTCGAAGTTCACGCTAGGCGAAAGTTGATTTTGCAGCTTCTTGACCCCGCCCATTGGCTACGCCCTTTGACACACCGCACCTTACTAATGGAGTGACACACTGTAACAAACATCCTCCTCATGTAATCTCCTTACTACTAGGGTGACACACTGGAACAAACCTCCTCCTCATGTAATGTCCTTACTACTGGGGTGACACACTGTAACAAACCTCCTCCTCATGTAATCTCCTTACTACTAGGGTGACACACTGGAACAAACCTCCTCCTCATGTAATCTCCTTACTACTGGGGAGACACACTGTAACAAACCTCCTCCTCATGTAATCTCATTACTACTGGGGTGACACACTGGAACAAACCTCCTCCTCATGTAATCTCCTTACTACTGGGGTGACACACTGTAACAAACCTCCTCCTCATGTAATCTCATTACTACTGGGGTGACACACTGTAACAAACCTCCTCCTCATCTACTCTCCTTACTACTGGGGTGACACACTGTAACAAACCTCCTCCTCATGTAATCACCTTACTACTGGGGTGACACACTGTAACAAACCTCCTCCTCATCTAGTCTCCTTACTACTGGGGTGACACACTGTAACAAACCTACTCCTCATGTAATCTCCTTACTACTGGGGTGACACACTGTAACAAACATCCTCCTCATGTAATCTCCTTACTACTGCGGTGACACACTGTAACAAACCTCCTCCTCATGTAATCTCCTTACTACTGGGGTGATACACTGTAATGTAGAGTATATCAGTCAGTATAGTAGTGAGATGGTGTATATAGTGTAATGTATAGAGTATATCAGTCAGTATAGTAGTAAGATGGTGTATATAGTGTAATGTATAGAGTATATCAGTCAGTATAGTAGTGAGATGGTGTATATAGTGTAATGTATACAGTATATCAGTCAGTATAGTAGTGAGATGGTGTATATAGTGTAATGTATAGAGTATATCAGTCAGTATAGTAGTGAGATGGTGTATATAGTGTAATGTACAGAGTATATCAGTCAGTATAGTAGTGAGATGGTGTATATAGTGTAATGTACAGAGTATATCAGTCAGTATAGTAGTGAGATGGTGTATATAGTGTAATGTACAGAGTATATCAGTCAGTATAGTAGTGAGATGGTGTATATAGTGTAATGTATACAGTATATCAGTCAGTATAGTAGTGAGATGGTGTATATAGTGTAATGTACAGAGTATATCAGTCAGTATAGTAGTGAGATGGTGTATATAGTGTAATGTATAGAATATATCAGTCAGTATAGTAGTGAGATGGTGTATATAGTGTAATGTACAGAGTATATCAGTCAGTATAGTAGTGAGATGGTGTATATAGTGTAATGTAGAGAGTATATCAGTCAGTATAGTAATGAGATGGTGTATATAGTGTAATGTATAGAATATATCAGTCAGTATAGTAGTGAGATGGTGTATATAGTGTAATGTACAGAGTATATCAGTCAGTATAGTAGTGAGATGGTGTATATAGTGTAATGTATAGAGTATATCAGTCAGTATAGTAGTGAGATGGTGTATATAGTGTAATGTACAGAGTATATCAGTCAGTATAGTAGTGAGATGGTGTATATAGTGTAATGTATAGAGTATATCAGTCAGTATAGTAGTGAGATGGTATATATAGTGTAATGTATAGAGTATATCAGTCAGTATAGTAGTGAGATGGTGTATATAGTGTAATGTACAGAGTATATCAGTCAGTATAGTAGTGAGATGGTGTATATAGTGTAATGTATAGAGTATATCAGTCAGTATAGTAGTGAGATGGTGTATATAGTGTAATGTATACAGTATATCAGTCAGTATAGTAGTGAGATGGTGTATATAGTGTAATGTATAGAGTATATCAGTCAGTATAGTAGTGATATGGTGTATATAGTGTAATGTATAGAGTATATCAGTCAGTATAGTAGTGAGATGGTGTATATAGTGTAATGTATAGAATATATCAGTCAGTATAGTAGTGAGATGGTGTATATAGTGTAATGTATAGAGTATATCAGTCAGTATAGTAGTGAGATGGTGTATATAGTGTAATGTATAGAATATATCAGTCAGTATAGTAGTGAGATGGTGTATATAGTGTAATGTATAGAGTATATCAGTCAGTATAGTAGTGAGATGGTGTATATAGTGTAATGTATAGAATATATCAGTCAGTATAGTAGTGAGATGGTGTATATAGTGTAATGTAGAGAGTATATCAGTCAGTATAGTAGTGAGATGGTATATATAGTGTAATGTATAGAGTATATCAGTCAGTATAGTAGTGAGATGGTGTATATAGTGTAATGTATAGAATATATCAGTCAGTATAGTAGTGAGATGGTGTATATAGTGTAATGTATAGAATATATCAGTCAGTATAGTAGTGAGATGGTGTATATAGTGTAATGTAGAGAGTATATCAGTCAGTATAGTAGTGAGATGGTGTATATAGTGTAATGTATAGAGTATATCAATCAGTATAGTAGTGAGATGGTGTATATAGTGTAATGTACAGAGTATATCAGTCAGTATAGTAGTGAGATGGTGTATATAGTGTAATGTATAGAGTATATCAGTCAGTATAGTAGTGAGATGGTGTATATAGTGTAATGTACAGAGTATATATCAGTCAGTATAGTAGTGAGATGGTGTATATAGTGTAATGTATAGAATATATATCAGTCAGTATAGTAGTGAGATGGTGTATATAGTGTAATGTATAGAGTATATCAGTCAGTATAGTAGTGAGATGATGTATATAGTGTAATGTAGAGAGTATATCAGTCAGTATAGTAGTGAGATGGTGTATATAGTGTAATGTATAGAGTATATCAGTCAGTATAGTAGTGAGATGATGTATATAGTGTAATGTAGAGAGTATATCAGTCAGTATAGTAGTGAGATGATGTATATAGTGTAATGTATACAGTATATCAGTCAGTATAGTAGTGAGATGGTGTATATAGTGTAATGTATAGAGTATATCAGTCAGTATAGTAGTGAGATGGTGTATATAGTGTAATGTACAGAATATATCAGTCAGTATAGTAGTGAGATGGTGTATATAGTGTAATGTACAGAGTATATCAGTCAGTATAGTAGTGAGATGGTGTATATAGTGTAATGTATAGAGTATATCAGTCAGTATAGTAGTGAGATGGTGTATATAGTGTAATGTACAGAGTATATCAGTCAGTATAGTAGTGAGATGGTGTATATAGTGTAATGTACAGAGTATATCAGTCAGTATAGTAGTGAGATGGTGTATATAGTGTAATGTATAGAGTATATCAGTCAGTATAGTAGTGAGATGGTGTATATAGTGTAATGTACAGAGTATATATCAGTCAGTATAGTAGTGAGATGGTGTATATAGTGTAATGTATAGAATATATATCAGTCAGTATAGTAGTGAGATGGTGTATATAGTGTAATGTATAGAATATATCAGTCAGTATAGTAGTGAGATGGTGTATATAGTGTAATGTATAGAGTATATCAGTCAGTATAGTAGTGAGATGGTGTATATAGTGTAATGTATAGAATATATCAGTCAGTATAGTAGTGAGATGGTGTATATAGTGTAATGTAGAGAGTATATCAGTCAGTATAGTAGTGAGATGGTATATATAGTGTAATGTATAGAGTATATCAGTCAGTATAGTAGTGAGATGGTGTATATAGTGTAATGTATAGAATATATCAGTCAGTATAGTAGTGAGATGGTGTATATAGTGTAATGTATAGAATATATCAGTCAGTATAGTAGTGAGATGGTGTATATAGTGTAATGTAGAGAGTATATCAGTCAGTATAGTAGTGAGATGGTGTATATAGTGTAATGTATAGAGTATATCAATCAGTATAGTAGTGAGATGGTGTATATAGTGTAATGTACAGAGTATATCAGTCAGTATAGTAGTGAGATGGTGTATATAGTGTAATGTATAGAGTATATCAGTCAGTATAGTAGTGAGATGGTGTATATAGTGTAATGTACAGAGTATATATCAGTCAGTATAGTAGTGAGATGGTGTATATAGTGTAATGTATAGAATATATATCAGTCAGTATAGTAGTGAGATGGTGTATATAGTGTAATGTATAGAGTATATCAGTCAGTATAGTAGTGAGATGATGTATATAGTGTAATGTAGAGAGTATATCAGTCAGTATAGTAGTGAGATGGTGTATATAGTGTAATGTATAGAGTATATCAGTCAGTATAGTAGTGAGATGATGTATATAGTGTAATGTAGAGAGTATATCAGTCAGTATAGTAGTAGTGAGATGATGTATATAGTGTAATGTATACAGTATATCAGTCAGATAGTGAGATGGTGTATATAGTGTAATGTATAGAGTATATCAGTCAGTATAGTAGTGAGATGGTGTATATAGTGTAATGTACAGAATATATCAGTCAGTATAGTAGTGAGATGGTGTATATAGTGTAATGTACAGAGTATATCAGTCAGTATAGTAGTGAGATGGTGTATATAGTGTAATGTATAGAGTATATCAGTCAGTATAGTAGTGAGATGGTGTATATAGTGTAATGTACAGAGTAATCAGTCAGTATAGTAGTGAGATGGTATATATAGTGTAATGTACAGAGTATATCAGTCAGTATAGTAGTGAGATGGTGTATATAGTGTAATGTACAGAGTATATCAGTCAGTATAGTAGTGAGATGGTGTATATAGTGTAATGTAGAGAGTATATCAGTCAGTATAGTAGTGAGATGTTGTATATAGTGTAATGTACAGAGTATATCAGTCAGTATAGTAGTGAGATGGTGTATATAGTGTAATGTACAGAATATATCAGTCAGTATAGTAGTGAGATGGTGTATATAGTGTAATGTATAGAGTATATCAGTCAGTATAGTAGTGAGATGGTGTATATAGTGTAATGTATACAGTATATCAGTCAGTATAGTAGTGAGATGGTGTATATAGTGTAATGTATACAGTATATCAGTCAGTATAGTAGTGAGATGGTGTATATAGTGTAATGTATAGAGTATATCAGTCAGTATAGTAGTGAGATGGTGTATATAGTGTAATGTATAGAGTATATCAGTCAGTATAGTAGTGAGATGGTGTATATAGTGTAATGTATACAGTATATCAGTCAGTATAGTAGTGAGATGGTGTATATAGTGTAATGTACAGAGTATATCAGTCAGTATAGTAGTGAGATGGTTTATATAGTGTAATGTACAGAGTATATCAGTCAGTATAGTAGTGAGATGGTGTATATAGTGTAATGTACAGAGTATATCAGTCAGTATAGTAGTGAGATGGTGTATATAGTGTAATGTATAGAGTATATCAGTCAGTATAGTAGTGAGATGGTATATATAGTGTAATGTATAGAGTATATCAGTCAGTATAGTAGTGAGATGGTGGATATAGTGTAATGTATAGAGTATATCAGTCAGTATAGTAGTGAGATGGTGTATATAGTGTAATGTACAGAGTATATCAGTCAGTATAGTAGTGAGATGGTGTATATAGTGTAATGTACAGAGTATATCAGTCAGTATAGTAGTGAGATGGTGTATATAGTGTAATGTATAGAGTATATCAGTCAGTATAGTAGTGAGATGGTTTATATAGTGTAATGTATAGAGTATATCAGTCAGTATAGTAGTGAGATGGTGGATATAGTGTAATGTATAGAGTATATCAGTCAGTATAAGTAGTGAGATGGTGTATATAGTGTAATGTACAGAGTATATCAGTCAGTATAGTAGTGAGATGGTGTATATAGTGTAATGTATAGAGTATATCAGTCAGTATAGTAGTGAGATGGTGTATATAGTGTAATGTACAGAATATATCAGTCAGTATAGTAGTGAGATGGTGTATATAGTGTAATGTACAGAATATATCAGTCAGTATAGTAGTGAGATGGTGTATATAGTGTATGTACAGAGTATATCAGTCAGTATAGTAGTGAGATGGTGTATATAGTGTAATGTACAGAGTATATCAGTCAGTATAGTAGTGAGATGGTGTATATAGTGTAATGTACAGAGTATATCAGTCAGTATAGTAGTGAGATGGTGTATATAGTGTAATGTACAGAGTATATCAGTCAGTATAGTAGTGAGATGGTGTATATAGTGTAATGTATAGAGTATATCAGTCAGTATAGTAGTGAGATGGTATATATAGTGTAATGTATAGAGTATATCAGTCAGTATAGTAGTGAGATGGTGGATATAGTGTAATGTATAGGAGTATATCAGTCAGTATAGTAGTGAGATGGTGTATATAGTGTAATGTACAGAGTATATCAGTCAGTATAGTAGTGAGATGGTGTATATAGTGTAATGTATAGAGTATATCAGTCAGTATAGTAGTGAGATGGTGTATATAGTGTAATTGTACAGAGTATATCAGTCAGTATAGTAGTGAGATGATGTATATAGTGTAATGTATAGAGTATATATCAGTCAGTATAGTAGTGAGATGGTGTATATAGTGTAATGTACAGAGTATATCAGTCAGTATAGTAGTGAGATGGTGTATATAGTGTAATGTATAGAGTATATCACTCAGTATAGTAGTGAGATGGTGTATATAGTGTAATGTATAGAGATATATCAGTCAGTATAGTAGTGAGATGGTGTATATAGTGTAATGTACAGAGTATATCAGTCAGTATAGTAGTGAGATGGTGATATATAGTGTAATGTAGAGAGTATATCAGTCAGTATAGTAGTGAGATGATGTATATAGTTGTAATGTATAGAATATATCAGTCAGTATAGTAGTGAGATGGTGTATATAGTGTAATGTAGAGAGTATATCAGTCAGTATAGTAGTGAGATGATGTATATAGTGTAATGTATAGAATATATCAGTCAGTATAGTAGTGAGATGGTGTATATAGTGTAATGTACAGAGTATATCAGTCAGTATAGTAGTGAGATGGTGTATATAGTGTAATGTATAAAGTATATCAGTCAGTATAGTAGTGAGATGGTGTATATAGTGTAATGTATACAGTATATCAGTCAGTATAGTAGTGAGATGGTGTATATAGTGTAATGTATACAGTATATCAGTCAGTATAGTAGTGAGATGGTGTATATAGTGTAATGTAGAGAGTATATCAGTCAGTATAGTAGTGAGATGGTGTATATAGTGTAATGTATAGAGTATATCAGTCAGTATAGTAGTGAGATGGTGTATATAGTGTAATGTACAGAGTATATCAGTCAGTATAGTAGTGAGATGGTGTATATAGTGTAATGTATAGAGTATATCAGTCAGTATAGTAGTGAGATGGTATATATAGTGTAATGTATAGAGTATATCAGTCAGTATAGTAGTGAGATGGTGTATATAGTGTAATGTACAGAGTATATCAGTCAGTATAGTAGTGAGATGGTGTATATAGTGTAATGTATACAGTATATCAGTCAGTATAGTAGTGAGATGGTTGTATATAGTGTAATGTAGAGAGTATATCAGTCAGTATAGTAGTGAGATGGTGTATATAGTGTAATGTACAGAGTATATCAGTCAGTATAGTAGTGAGATGGTGTATATAGTGTAATGTATACAGTATATCAGTCAGTATAGTAGTGAGATGGTGATATATAGTGTAATGTACAGAGTATATCAGTCAGTATAGTAGTGAGATGGTATATATAGTGTAATGTAGAGAGTATATCAGTCAGTATAGTAGTGAGATGGGTTATATAGTGTAATGTACAGAGTATATCAGTCAGTATAGTAGTGAGATGGTATATATAGTGTAATGTACAGAGTATATCAGTCAGTATAGTAGTGAGATGGTATATATAGTGTAATGTACAGAGTATATCAGTCAGTATAGTAGTGAGATGGTATATATAGTGTAATGTAGAGAGTATATCAGTCAGTATAGTAGTGAGATGGTATATATAGTGTAATGTAAAGAGTATATCAGTCAGTATAGTAGTGAGATGGTATATATAGTGTAATGTACAGAGTATATCAGTCAGTATAGTAGTGAGATGGTATATATAGTGTAATGTAGAGAGTATATCAGTCAGTATAGTAGTGAGATGGTAATATAGTGTAATGTATAGAGTATATCAGTTAGTATAGTAGTGAGATGGTGTATATAGTGTAATGTAGAGAGTATATCAGTCAGTATAGTAGTGAGATGGTGTATATAGTGTAATGTACAGAATATATCAGTCAGTATAGTAGTGAGATGATGTATATAGTGTAATGTATAGAATATATCAGTCAGTATAGTAGTGAGATGGTGTATATAGTGTAATGTACAGAGTATATCAGTTAGTATAGTAGTGAGATGGTGTATATAGTGTAATGTAGAGAGTATATCAGTCAGTATAGTAGTGAGATGGTGTATATAGTGTAATGTACAGAGTATATCAGTCAGTATAGTAGTGAGATGGTGTATATAGTGTAATGTATAGAGTATATCAGTCAGTATAGTAGTGAGATGGTGTATATAGTGTAATGTACAGAGTATATCAGTCAGTATAGTAGTGAGATGGTATATATTGTGTAATGTAGAGAGTATATCAGTCAGTATAGTAGTGATGATGGTGTATATAGTGTAATATATAAAGTATATCAGTCAGTATAGTAGTGAGATGGTGTATATAGTGTAATGTATACAGTATATCAGTCAGTATAGTAGTGAGATGGTGTATATAGTGTAATATATAAAGTATATCAGTCAGTATAGTAGTGAGATGGTGTATATAGTGTAATGTATACAGTATATCAGTCAGTATAGTAGTGAGATGGTGTATATAGTGTAATGTAGAGAGTATATCAGTCAGTATAGTAGTGAGATGGTGTATATAGTGTAATGTAGAGAGTATATCAGTCAGTATAGTAGTGAGATGGTGTATATAGTGTAATGTATAGAATATATCAGTCAGTATAGTAGTGATATGGTGTATATAGTGTAATGTATACAGTATATCAGTCAGTATAGTAGTGAGATGGTGTATATAGTGTAATGTAGAGAGTATATCAGTCAGTATAGTAGTGAGATGGTGTATATAGTGTAATGTATAGAGTATATCAGTCAGTATAGTAGTGAGATGGTGTATATAGTGTAATGTACAGAGTATATCAGTCAGTATAGTAGTGAGATGGTGTATATAGTGTAATGTATAGAGTATATCAGTCAGTATAGTAGTGAGATGGTATATATAGTGTAATGTATAGAGTATATCAGTCAGTATAGTAGTGAGATGGTGTATATAGTGTAATGTACAGAGTATATCAGTCAGTATAGTAGTGAGATGGTGTATATAGTGTAATGTAGAGAGTATATCAGTCAGTATAGTAGTGAGATGGTATATATAGTGTAATGTACAGAGTATATCAGTCAGTATAGTAGTGAGATGGTGTATATAGTGTAATGTATACAGTATATCAGTCAGTATAGTAGTGAGATGGTGTATATAGTGTAATGTAGAGAGTATATCAGTCAGTATAGTAGTGAGATGGTGTATATAGTGTAATGTGCAGAGTATATCAGTCAGTATAGTAGTGAGATGGTGTATATAGTGTAATGTATACAGTATATCAGTCAGTATAGTAGTGAGATGGTGTATATAGTGTAATGTATAGAAGTATATCAGTCAGTATAGTAGTGAGATGGTGTATATAGTGTAATGTATAGAATATATCAGTCAGTATAGTAGTGAGATGGTGTATATAGTGTAATGTACAGAGTATATCAGTCAGTATAGTAGTGAGATGGTGTATATAGTGTAATGTACAGAGTATATCAGTCAGTATAGTAGTGAGATGGTGTATATAGTGTAATGTACAGAGTATATCAGTCAGTATAGTAGTGAGATGGTGTATATAGTGTAATGTTACAGAGTATATCAGTCAGTATAGTAGTGAGATGGTGTATATAGTGTAATGTACAGAGTATATCAGTCAGTATAGTTGTGAGATGGTGTATATAGTGTAATGTATACAGTATATCAGTCAGTATAGTAGTGAGATGGTGTATATAGTGTAATGTATAGAGTATATCAGTCAGTATAGTAGTGAGATGGTGTATATAGTGTAATGTAAAGAGTATATCAGTCAGTATAGTAGTGAGATGGTGTATATAGTGTAATGTAGAGAGTATATCAGTCAGTATAGTAGTGAGATGGTGTATATTGTGTAATGTATAGAGTATATCAGTCAGTATAGTAGTGAGATGGTGTATATAGTGTAATGTATACAGTATATCAGTCAGTATAGTAGTGAGATGTGTATATAGTGTAATGTATAGAGTATATCAGTCAGTATAGTAGTGAGATGGTGTATATAGTGTAATGTATACAGTATATCAGTCAGTATAGTAGTGAGATGGTGTATATAGTGTAATGTACAGAGTATATCAGTCAGTATAGTAGTGAGATGGTGTATATAGTGTAATGTATACAGTATATCAGTCAGTATAGTAGTGAGATGGTGTATATAGTGTAATGTATAGAGTATATCAGTCAGTATAGTAGTGAGATGGTGTATATTAGTGTAATGTACAGAGTATATCAGTCAGTATAGTAGTGAGATGGTGTATATAGTGTAATGTACTAGAATTATATCAGTCAGTATAGTAGTGAGATGGTGTATATAGTGTAATGTATAGAATATATCAGTCAGTATAGTAGTGAGATGGTGTATATAGTGTAATGTATACAGTATATCAGTCAGTATAGTAGTGAGATGGTGTATATAGTGTAATGTATAGAGTATATCAGTCAGTATAGTAGTGAGATGGTGTATATAGTGTAATGTACAGAGGATATCAGTCAGTATAGTAGTGAGATGGTGTATATAGTGTAATGTATACAGTATATCAGTCAGTATAGTAGTGAGATGGTGTATATAGTGTAATGTAGAGAGTATATCAGTCAGTATAGTAGTGAGATGGTGTATATAGTGTAATGTAGAGAGTATATCAGTCAGTATAGTAGTGAGATGGTGTATATAGTGTAATGTATAGAGTATATCAGTCAGTATAGTAGTGAGATGGTGTATATAGTGTAATGTAGAGAGTATATCAGTCAGTATAGTAGTGAGATGGTGTATATAGTGTAATGTATAGAGTATATCAGTCAGTATAGTAGTGAGATGGTGTATATAGTGTAATGTATAGAATATATCAGTCAGTATAGTAGTGAGATGGTGTATATAGTGTAATGTATAGAATATATCAGTCAGTATAGTAGTGAGATGGTGTATATAGTGTAATGTATAGAGTATATCAGTCAGTATAGTAGTGAGATGGTGTATATAGTGTAATGTATAGAATATATCAGTCAGTATAGTAGTGAGATGGTGTATATAGTGTAATGTATAGAGTATATCAGTCAGTATAGTAGTGAGATGGTGTATATAGTGTAATGTACAGAGTATATCAGTCAGTATAGTAGTGAGATGGTGTATATAGTGTAATGTATAGAGTATATCAGTCAGTATAGTAGTGAGATGGTGTATATAGTGTAATGTATAGAGTATATCAGTCAGGTATAGTAGTGAGATGGTGTATATAGTGTAATGTACAGAGTATATCAGTCAGTATAGTAGTGAGATGGTGTATATAGTGTAATGTACAGAGTATATCAGTCAGTATAGTAGTGAGATGGTGTATATAGTGTAATGTATAGAGTATATCAGTCAGTATAGTAGTGAGATGGTGTATATAGTGTAATATACAGAGTATATCAGTCAGTATAGTAGTGAGATGGTATATATAGTGTAATGTACAGAATATATCAGTCAGTATAGTAGTGAGATGGTGTATATAGTGTAATGTACAGAGTATATCAGTCAGTATAGTAGTGAGATGGTATATAGTGTAATGTACAGAATATATCAGTCAGTATAGTAGTGAGATGGTGTATATAGTGTAATGTATACAGTATATCAGTCAGTATAGTAGTGAGATGGTGTATATAGTGTAATGTACAGAATATATCAGTCAGTATAGTAGTGAGATGTGTATATAGTGTAATGTACTAGAGTATATCAGTCAGTATAGTAGTGAGATGGTGTATATAGTGTAATGTATAGAGTATATCAGTCAGTATAGTAGTGAGATGGTGTATATAGTGTAATGTATAGAGTATATCAGTCAGTATAGTAGTGAGATGGTGTATATAGTGTAATGTAGAGAGAATATCAGTCAGTATAGTAGTGAGATGGTGTATATAGTGTAATGTACAGAGTATATCAGTCAGTATAGTAGTGAGATGGTGTATACAGTGTAATGTATAGAGTATATCAGTCAGTATAGTAGTGAGATGGTGTATATAGTGTAATGTACAGAGTATATCAGGCAGTATAGTAGTGAGATGGTGTATATAGTGTAATGTATAGAGTATATCAGTCAGTATAGTAGTGAGATGGTGTATATAGTGTAATGTATAGAATATATCAGTCAGTATAGTAGTGAGATGGTGTATATAGTGTAATGTACAGAGTATATCAGTCATTATAGTAGTGAGATGGTGTATATAGTGTAATGTACAGAGTATATCAGTCAGTATAGTAGTGAGATGGTGTATATAGTGTAATGTATAGAGTATATCAGTCAGTATAGTAGTGAGATGGTATATATAGTGTAATGTATAGAGTATATCAGTCAGTATAGTAGTGAGATGGTGTTTATAGTGTAATGTATAGAATATATCAGTCAGTATAGTAGTGAGATGGTGTATATAGTGTAATGTACAGAGTATATCAGTCAGTATAGTAGTGAGATGGTATATATAGTGTAATGTAGAGAGTATATCAGTCAGTATAGTAGTGAGATGGTATATATAGTGTAATGTAGAGAGTATATCAGTCAGTATAGTAGTGAGATGGTGTATATAGTGTAATGTACAGAGTATATCAGTCAGTATAGTAGTGGAGATGGTGTATATAGTGTAATGTACAGAAGTATATCAGTCAGTATAGTTAGTGAGATGGTGTATATAGTGTAATGTACAGAGTATATCAGTCAGTAATAGTAGTGAGATGGTGTATATAGTGTAATGTACAGAGTATATCAGTCAGTATAGTAGTGAGATTGGTGTATATAGTGTAATGTATAGAGTATATCAGTCAGTATAGTAGTGAGATGGTGTATATAGTGTAATGTACAGAGTATATCAGTCAGTATAGTAGTGAGATGGTGTAGTATAGTGTAATGTATAGAGTATATCAGGTCAGTATAGTAGTGAGATGGTGTATATAGTGTAATGTAGAGGATATATGAGTCAGTAATAGTAGTGAGGATGTTGTATATAGTGTAATGTATAGAGTATATCAGCAGTATAGTAGTGAGATGGTGTATATAGTGTAA
>NW_026610785.1:0-170000 GCF_029499605.1 Hyla sarda
TCTTCATCTTAGAAATACCCCACAAATGACCCCATTATAAAAACTGCACCCCCCAAAAGTATTCAAAATGACATTCAGTCAGCGTTTTAACCCTTTAGGTGTTTCACAGGAATTGCAGCAAAGGGAAGGAGAAAATTCACAATCTTCATTTTTTACACTCGCATGTTCTTGTAGACCCAATTTTTGAATTTTTACAAGGGGTAAAAGGAGAAAATGTATACTTATATTTGTAGCCCAATTTCTCTCGAGTAAGCACATACCTCATATGTCTATGTAAAGTGTTCGGCGAGCGCAGTAGAGGGCTCAGAAGCGAAGAAGGGGGTTTTGGAGAGTACGTTTTTCTGAAATGGTTTTTGGGGGGCATGTTGCATTTAGGAAGCCCCTATGGTGCCAGAACAGCAAAAAAAAAAAAAAAAAACACATACCATACCATTTTGGAAACTAGACCCCTTGAGGAGCGTAACAAGGAATTAAGTGAGCCTTAATACCCCACAGGTGTTTCACCACTTTTGCATATGTAAAAAAATAAATAAAAAATTCACTAAAATGTGTGTTTCCCCCCAAATTTCACATTTTTGCAAGGGTTAATAGCAGAAAATACCCCCAAAATTTTTAACCCCATCTCTTCTGAGTATGGAGGTACCCCATAAGTTGACCTGAAGTGCACTACGGGTGAGAAGAGAAGGAGTCATATTTGGCTTTTTGAGAGCAAATTTAGCTCGGGGGGCATGTCGCATTTAGGAAGCCCCTATGGTGCCAGGACAGCAAAAGAAAAAACACATGGCATACCATTTTGGAAACTAGACCCCTTGAGGAATGTAACAAGGAATCAAGTGAGCCTTAATACCCCACAGGGGTTTCACGACTTTTGCATACGTAAAAAAAAAAAATTCACTAAAGTGTGTGTTTCCCCCCCAAAATTTCAAATTTTTGCAAGGGTTAACAGGGGAAGCCCCTATGGTGCAAGGACAGCAAAATAACCCCCACATAGCATACCATTTTGGAAACTAGACCCCTTGAGGAACATAACAAGTGGTACAGTGAGCATTTACCCCCCCCCCCCCCCCCACACTGGTGTCTGTCAGATCTTTGGAACAGTGGGCTGTACAAAATGTTTTATTTGCACAGCCCACTGTTCCAAAGATCTGTCAGACACCAGTGGGGTGTAAATTCTCACTGCACCCCTCATTACATTCTGTGAGGGGTGTAGTTTCCGAAATGGGGTCACATGTGGGGTTTTATTGTTTTTGCGTTTGTCAAAACCGCTGTAACAATCAGCCACCTCTGTGCAAATCACATCAAATGTACATGGTGCACTCTCCCTTCTGGGCCTTGTTGTGGGCCCCCAGAGCACTTTGCGCCCACATATGGGGTATCTCCGTAGTCGGGAGAAATTGCTTTACAAATTTTGGGGGGCTTTTTTCCCTTTTACCTCTTGTCAAAATGAAAAGTATAGGGCAACATCAGCATGTTAGTGTAAAAAATTTATTTTTTTACACTGACATGCTGGTGTAGACCCCAGCTTCACCTTTTCATAAGGGGTGAAAGGAGAAAAAGCCCCCCAAAATTTGTTAGGAAATTTCTCCCGAGTACGGTGATACCACATATGTGGCCCTAAACTGTTGCCTTGAAATACGACAGGGCTCCGAAGTGAGAGAGCGCCATGTGCATTTGAGGCCTGAATTAGGGATTCGCATAGGGGTGGACATAGGGGTATTCTACGCCAGTGATTCCCAAACAGGGTGCCTCCAGCTGTTGAAAAACTCCCAGCATGCTTGGACAGTCAACGGCTGTCTGGCAATACTGGGAGTTGTTGTTTTGCAACAGCTGGAGGCTCCATTTTGGAAACAGTGACGCACCAGACGTTTTTCATTTTTATTGGGGAGGGGAGGGGGGCTGTGTAGGGGTATGTGTATATGTAGTGTTTTTTACTTTTTATTTTATTTTGTGATAGTTTAGTGTAGTGTAGTGTTTTTAGGGTACAGTCACATGGGCGAGGGATTACAGCGAGTTTCCCGCTGCGAGTTTGAGCTGCCGCGCAAAATTTGCTGCATCGCAAACTTGCAGCCTGATACTCACTGTAAGCCCCCTGCCCATGTGAATGTACCCTGTACATTCACAGGGGGGCCTCCAGCTGTTGCAAAACTACAACTCCCAGCATGCACTGTCTATCAGTGCATGCTGATAGGTATAGTTTTGCAACAGCTGGAGGCACACGGGTTGGGAAACACTGAGTTAGGAAACAGACAATGTTTCCCAACCAGTGTGCCTCCAGTTGTTGCAAAACCACTACTCCCAAACATTCTCAGGCATGCTGGAAGTAGATGTTCTGCAACATCTTGAGAGCCAGATGTTGCCGAACTACAACTCCCAGAATGCTTGGAGTTGTAGTTTTGCAACATCTGGAGGACTACAGTTTGTAGACCACTAATACAGTGGTTCCCAATCTGTGCCCTTCCAGATGTTGCAAAACTACAACTCCCAGTATGCCAAAACTGTCCAGGCATGCTGGGAGTTGTAGTTCTGCAACATCTGAAGGGCCAGATGTTACAGAACTACAACTCCCAGCATGCCTGGACAGTAATGGCATGCTGAGGATGTGTAGTTTTGCAACATCTGGAAGGGCACAGTGGTCTCCAAACTGTGGACCTCCAGATGTTGCAAAACTGCAACTCCCAGCATGCCCAGGGCATTTGCCCTGGATGCCTGCTGAAGCATTTCAGCAGGCATCCGCTTCTGATCTCAGCCCGGCGCGCGGCAGGGCCCAGAAAACGGCAGGACGTACGGGGACGTCCTGGGTCCTTAAAGCCCAGGGTGCTGGGACGTCCCCGTACGTCCTGGGTCCTTAAGGGGCTAAAGGTGTACTCCGCCCATAGACATCTTATCCCCTATCCAAAACATTGTGGATGAGATGTCTGATCCTGGAGTGGGTCTGGCCACTGGGACCCCCCACGATATCTGGGCCGACTCTGCGGAATCTGTGGCAATCCATATCGCCAAACCACACCCCCTCTATTCATGTCTATGGGAGGGGGCGTGACGGCACAGAGATCGCGGGGGTTCCCAGTGGCAAGACACCTGCCATCAGACATCTTATTCCCTATCCTTTCTATAGCGGATAAGATGTTCAGGGGCAGAGTACCACTTTAAAGGGAATTTATCAACTCTATTTGCTCCAAAGAACTTCAGACCCTATTGTACCTTTTTTTTTAGCTGATAATAGTTGCCTAATTTGTAAAATCAGTGTTCAATTTTTCAGCCAAGTTCCAAAGAGGTGGGGTTAATCTGCTGAAGTGCCGAAGCTTGGCACACCTCCTCGCTTGATCCCACCTCCCAGGCCCTCCTTGATTGATGTTCTGAGCCCGGTTTTTCAATCAAGAAGGAGCTGGAGGGGAGAGCAAGTAAGTGGATGTGCCGGGATGAGACACTTGAGCAGCTTAGATCAGCCTCCTTGCACCCTACATTTGTGTATTACACCTGAATATTAGACAATACTGGATTAAACTATGTGGAATGTTGATTTAGGGATCTATCCAATTGCTAGCAGGCCATGGACACAAGATTACATATAAGATAAGGTTATATGCCGACCAGGTATTATATTGTAGTTCCCAGCGAATTGAATCTAACTTTGAAGGGGAAGTGCCTTCCCCCTTCAAAGTTAGCGGGTCATGTAGAAATTTTTCTGTACCATGTCTATGACAATCATGGGTGCTTTTTGCCTTCCTTAGGTTGTAGGGCTATTGTTACCATTAAAATTGTCAGAACCCTAAAATAAACCCTAACAGACCCAACTAAACTAAGGAATACATGTTCATAGTTATTAATAAGAGGAAACACACCCCTCAAGGAACATAACAAGGGGTACAGTGAGCCTTAACACACCACAGGTGTTTGATGACTTTTTGTAAAATTTGGATGAGTAAATAAAAAAAAATAGGAGGAAAAACGAGAAAATGCCCCTCAAAATTTGTAACCCCATTTCTTCTGGGTTTGGAAGTATCCCATGTATGGATGTAAAGTGCTCTGCGAGCAAACTACAATGATCAGAAGAGAAGAAGCGCCATTGGGCTTTTGGAGAGAGAATTCGTCTGGAATTCAAGTCAGGGGACATGTGCGTTTACAAAGCCCCCATGGTGCCAGAACAGTGGACCCCCCCACATGTGACTCTATTTCGGAAACAACACCCCTCACAGAATGTAACAATGGGTGCAGTGAGCATTTACACCCCACTGACGTTTGACAGACTTTTGGAACAGTGGGCTGTGCAAATGAAAACTTAAATTTTTCATTTTCACGGACCCCTGTTCCAAAAATCTGTCAGACACCAGTAGGGCATAAATGCTCACTGCACCCCTTATTACATTCCATGAGGGGTGTAGTTTCCAAAATGCGGTCACATGTTGGGGGGGGTTCCGCTGTTCTGGCACCATGGGGGCTTTGTAAACGCACATGGCCTTCAATTCCAGCCAAATTCTCTCTCCAAAAGTCCAATGGCGCTCCTTCTCTTCTGAGCCCTGTAGTGAGCCAGCAGAGCACTTTATGTCCACACATGGGGTTATTTATATATTCAGAAGAAATGGTGATACAAATTATGGGGGGCTTTTTCTCAATTACCCCTTGTGAAAATGAAAAATTTGGGATAACATTAGAAATTAGAATTATTAGCAATAAATTCATCATAAAATATACTTACTGTTAAATACTTTAACTCAATATAAAATAAAAATAAAAACAATAAAAATTAATAAAATGTAAAAAATATATATAAAAAATATGTATAGAAAAATCTAAAATCACTAACTAAAAAATAAAATACACAAAATACATAAAAAATACAAATAATAACATAAATATAACAAAAATAAAATATAGCACCAATCACTAATAATAAATAGATTAAGATTATACAAGCAAGTACTTTCTGAATAAGATAAAGTTTTTTCACTTCCATCTACTGTATATATATATGTATATATATGTATATATATATATATATATATATATATATATATAATTCCCTCTGCTTCCCTTCTCCCTTCCTTATTCCCCCCCACCCCTCCCTTGCAACTTACATGCTACTCAAGAAATCCATATCTTAGGACATCATATATCCCAGACTACCATAGCTTATTACATAACAAACAGAATAAATAGCAGTCTATACCGATTCACAGAATATAAATAAATAAAATATTTTTTTCTCCTATAAAATTGCATGAGTTACAAGATCATTTACATGAGAATATAATTACTCATGTTAATACCACACTTTTACACACTCCATGGTCTGCACTATGGATAATTTGGAACATACCCTACACAGTCTTAGTCCCATAACATGCGCAGTAGTACTCTAGAAGTGAAATACAGACAAAGTCCGAAGTCATGCGCACAGGTCCAGCAATATGTAGATATCGTGAGAAGTGAATCATCCATCATGAGGCTTGCGCATTGATTACCAATGTGCGGACATGCGTACCTACTGTGACATCACATGTAAACAAAGGTGGTGATAGGTGCAGAAAATAAACACATGCCAGACCATAACAAACTGTATGATTGGTTGCGACTTTTCGCAGGATTGGTACACAACTATAGCGGGACACAAGATTGTGATGTGCGGCCATCTGATTGGCGATAGCACGGCACAGGAAATGAACGCAATGTGAGATTATATAAAGCCTACCTTGCGTCCGGGGCACCATTAGCCTCAAAGCCCTTGACCAAGCTGGTTTATTCAGCGAAACGTCGAGGAGGCTAGCCATGTTTTAATACAGCGTGTGTTCACTGTTAGTAATGTTAATGCAGCATGCATACTCACCTACTAGTGCACAGATCATAGTGCACAATATATATTAATTGTTGAGCACTAACAGAAACTTAGTAGCTAGGAGAGGTTTTCCATTCCCATAAAAAATTCTGTGACACCGCCGATAATTTTAAACCGTGTGTTTCATAAGGGTAGCTTTTTAGTTTGTGAATTGAATAAAGTTTAAAAGTTTTAGGGGGGCTTCTAGTAAGGGTTTTCCCCAGAAGGGGTAGCCCCTTAAAGGTTGATATTGCACTATTACCCTGAAACCTTCAGGGATCCTTTTTTGTTTAATTCACTGACCATAGAAGGAAAGTAAACATTGCTGGTTAGCTCAATGGTGCTGATCGGGACCTCCGCGATAAAATCGTGGCGTCCCGAACAGCTTGCAGGACGCGAGGAGGATCCCTACCTGCCTCCTTGCTGTCCGATCGCCAAATGACTGCTCCATGCCTGAGATCCAGGCAGGAGCAGTTGAGTGGCAATAACACTGATCAATGCCATGCTAAAAGAAACAAAAAAGAACACATACCCCAAACATTGCAAACACAAAACCCCCAAAAACCTGTCAATAGTCTCTGTCAACATGATCCTGGGAGGGAAAATACACTGCACTACAATAGAAATAAAAATCCCTATCATCTATATCTCAATGGGTTCCATCTTTTCTTTTGTTCTTTTTTCTAATGCGGTTTTATAATCCCTGAGACAAGTAGTTCTGGCCCTAGAGTGTTAGATATATTAGCGTCTGTAGCATGTATAAGGGACATGTTATCATACCTGTGTCTTTTTATAGGTGATTGATGCCCGGTGAAAGGGTGAAAGGGACCTATACCCCCGTCAGCTGCAGGAAAGGAACAAAGAGACAGGTAATTAATATTTATATTAATTACTGATAACAATCAGGCTAGATATAACATCTAAATCTGCAAAGATGTCATAGTCTCTACCTTATACATGAAGATATATGTGTTTTTAATAAGTATATCGTCTATAGACAGCTTCTTATATAACACAACCATGTCTCAGGTACAGAGATTAGGAACATTTATGATTTCTAATATCTGTTTTTTATTTGTAGTAATCCCTTTTTAAATAGACTGACCGCAGATTTAAGACATAACTGTACTGTAAAGAAAAATCTATAAGTTAATGTAATAAATCCCATACTATAACTGATTATTGCCATTTAAAACTATGAAAAATACATTATGTTGATTATAAAACAGAAATACAGAATGGAGACAACCGTCTGTGGCTCAAGCTCGACTGCCCATTTCTTTGAGTTGCCCCTCAATGTTCTGGAAACGGGTGGAGGACATTGTCTCCATTAGAATGGGTCCCCCTAAGATGCTTCGGCTGTTGATCTGAAGTGCATTCTGTGCTTTGGAATCTCGGGGGCAAACTGTATTTCTGTTATTAATTTTTAGTTTAGCAATTCCCACCGCAACATGGTTAACCTCTATCCTAAATTTCTGCACAAAATTGATAAAAGACATTCCAAGAAATATTTTGCCAAATAAAAATATATAAAATATTGATGAAATTGATGAATAATAATAACAACAAAAATAACAGTTTTGATTAAAAAACAAAAAAACAAAAATAATTTATAAAATATTTTGCTCCTGCCCCCTTCCCCCAAAAATAAAAAAACATATATTACCCTTAAAATTTATGAATAAAGAAACAAAAAATAACACATACCCCAAACATTACAAACACAAAACCCCCAAAAACCTAACAATAGTCTCTGTCAACATCATCCTGGGAGGGATAATACACTACACTGCAATAGAAATAAAAATCCCTATCATCTATATCTCAATGGGTTCCATCGTTTCTTTTGTTCTTTTTTCTAATGCGGTTTTATAATCTCTGAGACAAGTAGTTCTGGCCCTAGAGTGTTAGATATATTAGCGTCTGTAGCATGTATAAGGGACATGTTATCATACCTGTGTCTTTTTATAGGTGATTGATGCCCGGTGAAAGGGTGAAAGGGACCTATACCCCCGTCAGCTGCAGGAAAGGAACAAAGAGACAGGTAATTAATATTTATATTAATTACTGATAACAATCAGGCTAGATATAACATCTAAACCTGCAAAGATGTCATAGTCTCTACCTTATACATGAAGATATATGTGTTTTTAATAAGTATATCGTCTATAGACAGCTTCTTATATAACACAACCATGTCTCAGGTACAGAGATTAGGAACATTTATGATTTCTAATATCTGTTTTTTATTTGTAGTAATCCCTTTTTAAATAGACTGACCGCAGATTTAAGACATAACTGTACTGTAAAGAAAAATCTATAAGTTAATGTAATAAATCACATACTATAACTGATTATTG
Organism: Hyla sarda; assembly: GCF_029499605.1. Taxonomy (NCBI): domain Eukaryota; kingdom Metazoa; phylum Chordata; class Amphibia; order Anura; family Hylidae; genus Hyla; species Hyla sarda. The sequence goes on from NW_026610785.1 coordinate 8,173, forward strand.
CCATTTAAAACTATGAAAAATACATTATGTTGATTATAAAACAGAAATACAGAATGGAGACAACCGTCTGTGGCTCAAGCTCGACTGCCCATTTCTTTGAGTGGCCCCTCAATGTTCTGGAAACGGGTGGAGGACATTGTCTCCATTAGAATGGGTCCCCCTAAGATGCTTCGGCTGTTGATCTGAAGTGCATTCTGTGCTTTGGAATCTCGGGGGCAAACTGTATTTCTGTTATTAATTTTTAGTTTAGCAATTCCCACCGCAACATGGTTAACCTCTATCCTAAATTTCTGCACAAAATTGATAAAAGACATTCCAAGAAATATTTTGCCAAATAAAAATATTTAAAATAATGATGAAGTTGATGAATAATAATAACAACAAAAATAACAGTTTTTGATTAAAAAACAAATAAACAATAATAATGTATCAAATATTTTGCTCCTGCCCCCTTCCCCAAAAATAAAAAAAAACATATATTACCCTTAAAATTTATAAATAAAGAAACAAAAAATAACACATACCCCAAGCATTGCTGTCACGATTCCGGCTGGCAGGTAGTGGATCCTCTGTGTCAGCGAGGGATTGGCGTGGACCGTGCTAGTGGACCGGTTCTAAGAGGCTACTGGTTTTCACCAGAGCCCGCCGCAAAGCGGGATGGTCTTGCTGCGGCAGTAGCAACCAGGTCGTATCCACTAGCAACGGCTCACCTCGCTGACTGCTGAGAAGGCGTGGGACAGAAGGACTAGGCAGAGGCAAGGTCAGACGTAGCAGAAGGTCGGGGGCAGGCGGCAAGGTTCGTAGTCAGGATGGGTAGCAGAAGTTCAGGTACACAGGCTTTGGACACACTAAACGCTTTCACTGGCACAAGGCAACAAGATCCGGCAAGGGAGTGCAAGGGAGGAGACTAGATATATCCAGGGAACAGGTGGGAACCAATTAAGCTAATTGGGCCAGGCACCAATCATTGGTGCACTGGCCCTTTAAGTCTCAGAGAGCTGGCGCGCGCGCGCCCTAGAGAGCGGAGCCGCGCGCGCCAGCACAAGACAGCAGGGGACCGGGACGGGTAAGTGACCTGGGATGCGATTCGCGAGCGGGCGCGTCCCGCTGTGCGAATCGCATCCCCAACGGCCATGACAGTGCGGCGCTCCCGGTCAGCGGGACCGACCGGAGCGCTGCAGGGAGAAAGACGCCGTGAGCGCTCCGGGGAGGAGCGGGGACCCGGAGCGCTAGGCGTAACAGTACCCCCCCCCTTAGGTCTCCCCTTCTCTTTGTTCAGTAACTGCCTCCCCTGGGATGAGGACACCGGGAAAGAATGGAGGGTTTCCTCAACGGCAGGCAGTACAACAGGAGTGGGAATGGGGAGGGAGGGCAGAGGGCGAGACCTGGCACGGGGCAGTGTGACACCAGGACGGGGGCCATGGGGTGGCACAGAGGCTTGCCTGACGGGACTGGGAGGGGGGGAGAGGCACTTCCTGTGGCAGGCAGAGTCCCAGTTCCTGATCTCCCCGGTGGTCCAATCAATGGTGGGGGAATGAAGCCGGAGCCAAGGCAGACCGAGGAGAACCTCAGAGGTACAGTTGGGGAGAATGAAAAATTCAATCCTCTCAAGGTGGGGTCCAATAGACATGAGGAGGGGCTCAGTGCGGTAACGCACGGTGCAGTCCAATCTGGCTCCGTTGACCGCGGAAATGTAGAGCGGCTTGACGAGACGGGTCACCGGGATGCTGAATTTATTAACAAATGACTCCAAAATAAAATTTCCTGAGGCACCGGAGTCCAAGCAGGCCACGGCTGAGAGGGAGGAGCTGGCTGAAGAAGAAATCCGCACGGGTACCGTGAGACGTGGAGGAGCAGACTTGGAACCAAGAGACGCCACACCCACGTGAGCTGGGTGCGTGCGTGCGTTTCCCAGGCGTGGAGGGCGGATAGGGCAATCCACCAAGAAATGCTCGGTACTGGCACAGTAAAGACAGAGATTTTCTTCCCTGCGGCGATTCCTCTCTTCCTGGGTCAGGCGAGACTTATCCACTTGCATGGCCTCCTCGGCGGGAGGCCCAGGCGTAGATTGCAACGGATACTGTGGGAGAGGTGCCCAGAGATCTAAGTCTTTTTCCTGGCGGAGCTCTTGGTGTCGCTCAGAAAAACGCATGTCAATGCGGGTAGCTAGATGGATGAGTTCTTGCAGATTGGCAGGAATCTCTCGTGCGGCCAGCACATCCTTGATGCGACTGGATAGGCCTTTTTTAAAGGTCGCGCAGAGAGCCTCGTTATTCCAGGATAGTTCTGAAGCAAGAGTACGGAATTGTACGGCATACTCGCCAACGGAAGAATTACCCTGGACCAGGTTCAACAGGGCAGTCTCGGCAGAAGAAGCTCGGGCTGGTTCCTCGAAGACACTCCGGAGTTCAGTGAAGAAGGCCTGGACTGTGGCTGTGGCAGGATCATTGCGGTCCCAGAGCGGTGTGGCCCAAGACAAGGCCTTTCCTGAGAGAAGGCTTACTACGAACGCCACCTTAGACCGTTCTGAAGGAAACAAGTCCGACATCATCTCCATATGTAGGGAACACTGAGACAAAAATCCACGGCAGAGTCTGGAGTCCCCATTAAATTTGTCCGGCAGGGACAAGCGGAGGCTAGGAGCGGCCACTCGCTGCGGAGGAGGTGCAGGAGCTGGCGGAGGAGATGGTTGCTGCTGTAGCAGAGGCAGAAGTTGCTGTAACATGGCGGTCAACTGCGACAGCTGCTGTCCTTGTTGGGCAATCTGCTGCGATTGCTGAGCGACCACCGTGGGAAGATCAGCGAGACTTGGCAGCGGCACCTCAGCGGGATCCATGGCCGGATCTACTGTCACGATTCCGGCTGGCAGGTAGTGGATCCTCTGTGTCAGCGAGGGATTGGCGTGGACCGTGCTAGTGGACCGGTTCTAAGAGGCTACTGGTTTTCACCAGAGCCCGCCGCAAAGCGGGATGGTCTTGCTGCGGCAGTAGCAACCAGGTCGTATCCACTAGCAACGGCTCACCTCGCTGACTGCTGAGAAGGCGTGGGACAGAAGGACTAGGCAGAGGCAAGGTCAGACGTAGCAGAAGGTCGGGGGCAGGCGGCAAGGTTCGTAGTCAGGATGGGTAGCAGAAGTTCAGGTACACAGGCTTTGGACACACTAAACGCTTTCACTGGCACAAGGCAACAAGATCCGGCAAGGGAGTGCAAGGGAGGAGACTAGATATATCCAGGGAACAGGTGGGAACCAATTAAGCTAATTGGGCCAGGCACCAATCATTGGTGCACTGGCCCTTTAAGTCTCAGAGAGCTGGCGCGCGCGCGCCCTAGAGAGCGGAGCCGCGCGCGCCAGCACAAGACAGCAGGGGACCGGGACGGGTAAGTGACCTGGGATGCGATTCGCGAGCGGGCGCGTCCCGCTGTGCGAATCGCATCCCCAACGGCCATGACAGTGCGGCGCTCCCGGTCAGCGGGACCGACCGGAGCGCTGCAGGGAGAAAGACGCCGTGAGCGCTCCGGGGAGGAGCGGGGACCCGGAGCGCTAGGCGTAACAATTGCAAACACAAAACCCCCAAAAACCTAACAATAGTGTCTGTCAACATCATCCTGGGAGGGATAATACACTGCACTACAATAGAAATAAAAATCCCTATCATCTATATCTCAATGGGTTCCATCTTTTCTTTTGTTCTTTTTTCTAATGCTGTTTTATAATCCCTGAGACAAGTAGTTCTGGCCCTAGAGTGTTAAATATATTAGTGTCTGTAGCATGTATAAGGGACATGTTATCATACCTGTGTCTTTTTATAGGTGATTAATGCCCGGTGAGAGGGTGACAGGGACCTATACCCCCGTCAGCTGCAGGAAAGGAACAAAGAGACAGGTAATTAATATTTATATTAATTACTGATAACAATCAGGCTAGATATAACATCTAGACCTGCAGAGATGTCATAGTCTCTACCTTATACATGAAGATATATGTGTTTTTAATAAGTATATCGTCTATAGACAGCTTCTTATATAACACAACTGTTTCTCAGGTACAGAGATTGGGAACATTTATGATTTCTAATATCTGTTTTTTATTTGTAGTAATCCCTTTTTCAATAGACTGACCGCAGATTTAGGACATAACTGTACTGTAAAGAAAAATCTATAAGTTAATGTAATAAATCACATACTATAACTGATTATTGCCATTTAAAACTATGAAAAATACATTATGTTGATTATAAAACAGAAATACAGAATGGAAACAACCGTCTGTGGCTCAAGCTCGACTGCCCCTTTCTTTGAGTGGCCCCTCAATGTTGTGGAAATGGGTGGAGGACATTGTCTCCATTAGAATGGGTCCCCCTACGATGCTTCGGCTGTTGATCTGAAGTGCATTCTGTGCTTTGGAACCTCGGGGGCAAACTGTATTTCTGTTATTAATTTTTAGTTTAGCAATTCCCACCCCAACATGGTTAACCTCTATCCTAAATTTCTGCACAAAATTGATAAAAGACATTCCAAGAAATATTTTGCCAAATAAAAATATATAAAATATTGATGAAATTGATGAATAATAATAACAACAAAAATAACAGTTTTTGATTAAAAAACAAAAAAACTAAAATAATTTATAAAATATTTTGCTCCTGCCCCCTTCCCCCAAAAATAAAAAAACATATATTACCCTTAAAATTTATGAATAAAGAAACAAAAAATAACACATACCCCAAACATTACAAACACAAAACCCCCAAAAACCTAACAATAGTCTCTGTCAACATCATCCTGGGAGGGATAATACACTGCACTGCAATAGAAATAAAAATCCCTATCATCTATATCTCAATGGGTTCCATCTTTTCTTTTGTTCTTTTTTCTAATGCGGTTTTATAATCCCTGAGACAAGTAGTTCTGGCCCTTGAGTGTTAGATATATTAGCGTCTGTAGCATGTATAAGGGACATGTTATCATACCTGTGTCTTTTTATAGGTGATTGATGCCCGGTGAGAGGGTGAAAGGGACCTATACCCCCGTCAGCTGCAGGAAAGGAACAAAGAGACAGGTAATTAATATTTATATTAATTACTGATAACAATCAGGCTAGATACAACATCTAAACCTGCAAAGATGTCATAGTCTCTACCTTATACATGAAGATATATGTGTTTTTAATAAGTATATCGTCTATAGACAGCTTCTTATATAACACAACCATGTCTCAGGTACAGAGATTAGGAACATTTATGATTTCTAATATCTGTTTTTTATTTGTAGTAATCCCTTTTTCAATAGACCGACCGCAGATTTAAGACATAACTGTACTGTTAAGAAAAATCTATAAGTTAATGTAATAAATCACATACTATAACTGATTATTGCCATTTAAAACTATGAAAAAAACATTATGTTGATTATAAAACAGAAATACAGAATGGAGACAACCGTCTGTGGCTCAAGCTCGACTGCCCATTTCTTTGAGTGGCCCCTCAATGTTCTGGAAACGGGTGGAGGACATTGTCTCCATTAGAATGGGTCCCCCTAAGATGCTTCGGCTGTTGATCTGAAGTGCATTCTGTGCTTTGGAATCTCGGGGGCAAACTGTATTTCTGTTATTAATTTTTAGTTTAGCAATTCCCACCGCAACATGGTTAACCTCTATCCTAAATTTCTGCACAAAATTGATAAAAGACATTCCAAGAAATATTTTGCCAAATAAAAATATATAAAATATTGATGAAGTTGATGAATAATAATAACAACAAAAATAACAGTTTTTGATTAAAAAACAAATAAACAATAATAATTTATCAAATATTTTGCTCCTGCCCCCTTCCCCAAAAATAAAAAAAACATATATTACCCTTAAAATTTATAAATAAAGAAACAAAAAATAACACATACCCTAAACATTGCAAACACAAAACCCCCAAAAACCTAACAATAGTGTCTGTCAACATCATCCTGGGAGGGATAATACACTGCACTACAATAGAAATAAAAATCCCTATCATCTATATCTCAATGGGTTCCATCTTTTCTTTTGTTCTTTTTTCTAATGCGGTTTTATAATCCCTGAGACAAGTAGTTCTGGCCCTAGAGTGTTATATATATTTTAGCGTCTGTAGCATGTATAAGGGACATGTTATCATACCTGTGTCTTTTTATAGGTGATTAATGCCCGGTGAGAGAGTGAAAGGGACCTATACCCCCGTCAGCTGCAGGAAAGGAACAAAGAGACAGGTAATTAATATTTATATTAATTACTGATAACAATCAGGCTAGATATAACATCTAGACCTGCAGAGATGTCATAGTCTCTACCTTATACATGAAGATATATGTGTTTTTAATAAGTATATCGTCTATAGACAGCTTCTTATATAACACAACTGTTTCTCAGGTACAGAGATTGGGAACATTTATGATTTCTAATATCTGTTTTTTATTTGTAGTAATCCCTTTTTCAATAGACTGACCGCAGATTTAAGACATAACTGTACTGTAAAGAAAAATCTATAAGTTAATGTAATAAATCACATACTATAACTGATTATTGCCATTTAAAACTATGAAAAATACATTATGTTGATTATAAAACAGAAATACAGAATGGAAACAACCGTCTGTGGCTCAAGCTCGACTGCCCCTTTCTTTGAGTGGCCCCTCAATGTTGTGGAAATGGGTGGAGGACATTGTCTCCATTAGAATGGGTCCCCCTACGATGCTTCGGCTGTTGATCTGAAGTGCATTCTGTGCTTTGGAATCTCGGGGGCAAACTGTATTTCTGTTATTAATTTTTAGTTTAGCAATTCCCACCGCAACATGGTTAACCTCTATCCTAAATTTCTGCACAAAATTGATTTTCCAGACATTCCAAGAAATATTTTGCCAAATAAAAATATATAAAATAATGATGAAGTTGATGAATAATAATAACAACAAAAATAACAGTTTTTGATTAAAAAACAAATAAACAATAATAATTTATCAAATATTTTGCTCCTGCCCCCTTCCCCAAAAATAAAAAAAACATATATTACCCTTAAAATTTATAAATAAAGAAACAAAAAATAACACATACCCCAAGCATTGCAAACACAAAACCCCCAAAAACCTAACAATAGTGTCTGTCAACATCATCCTGGAAGGGATAATACACTGCACTACAATAGAAATAAAAATCCCTATCATCTATATCTCAATGGGTTCCATCTTTTCTTTTGTTCTTTTTTCTAATGCGGTTTTATAATCCCTGAGACAAGTAGTTCTGGCCCAAGAGTGTTAAATATATTAGTGTCTGTAGCATGTATAAGGGACATGTTATCATACCTGTGTCTTTTTATAGGTGATTAATGCCCGGTGAGAGGGTGACAGGGACCTATACCCCCGTCAGCTGCAGGAAAGGAACAAAGAGACAGGTAATTAATATTTATATTCATTACTGATAACAATCAGGCTAGATATAACATCTAGACCTGCAGAGATGTCATAGTCTCTACCTTATACATGAAGATATATGTGTTTTTAATAAGTATATCGTCTATAGACAGCTTCTTATATAACACAACTGTTTCTCAGGTACAGAGATTGGGAACATTTATGATTTCTAATATCTTTTTTTTATTTGTAGTAATCCCTTTTTCAATAGACTGACCGCAGATTTAGGACATAACTGTACTGTAAAGAAAAATCTATAAGTTAATGTAATAAATCACATACTATAACTGATTATTGCCATTTAAAACTATGAAAAATACATTATGTTGATTATAAAACAGAAATACAGAATGGAAACAACCGTCTGTGGCTCAAGCTCGACTGCCCCTTTCTTTGAGTGGCCCCTCAATGTTGTGGAAATGGGTGAAGGACATTGTCTCCATTAGAATGGGTCCCCCTACGATGCTTCGGCTGTTGATCTGAAGTGCATTCTGTGCTTTGGAACCTCGGGGGCAAACTGTATTTCTGTTATTAATTTTTAGTTTAGCAATTCCCACCCCAACATGGTTAACCTCTATCCTAAATTTCTGCACAAAATTGATAAAAGACATTCCAAGAAATATTTTGCCAAATAAAAATATATAAAATATTGATGAAATTGATGAATAATAATAACAACAAAAATAACAGTTTTTGATTAAAAAACAAAAAAACTAAAATAATTTATAAAATATTTTGCTCCTGCCCCCTTCCCCCAAAAATAAAAAAACATATATTACCCTTAAAATTTATGAATAAAGAAACAAAAAATAACACATACCCCAAACATTACAAACACAAAACCCCCAAAAACCTAACAATAGTCTCTGTCAACATCATCCTGGGAGGGATAATACACTGCACTGCAATAGAAATAAAAATCCCTATCATCTATATCTCAATGGGTTCCATCTTTTCTTTTGTTCTTTTTTCTAATGCGGTTTTATAATCCCTGAGACAAGTAGTTCTGGCCCTTGAGTGTTAGATATATTAGCGTCTGTAGCATGTATAAGGGACATGTTATCATACCTGTGTCTTTTTATAGGTGATTGATGCCCGGTGAGAGGGTGAAAGGGACCTATACCCCCGTCAGCTGCAGGAAAGGAACAAAGAGACAGGTAATTAATATTTATATTAATTACTGATAACAATCAGGCTAGATACAACATCTAAACCTGCAAAGATGTCATAGTCTCTACCTTATACATGAAGATATATGTGTTTTTAATAAGTATATCGTCTATAGACAGCTTCTTATATAACACAACCATGTCTCAGGTACAGAGATTAGGAACATTTATGATTTCTAATATCTGTTTTTTATTTGTAGTAATCCCTTTTTCAATAGACCGACCGCAGATTTAAGACATAACTGTACTGTTAAGAAAAATCTATAAGTTAATGTAATAAATCACATACTATAACTGATTATTGCCATTTAAAACTATGAAAAAAACATTATGTTGATTATAAAACAGAAATACAGAATGGAGACAACCGTCTGTGGCTCAAGCTCGACTGCCCATTTCTTTGAGTGGCCCCTCAATGTTCTGGAAACGGGTGGAGGACATTGTCTCCATTAGAATGGGTCCCCCTAAGATGCTTCGGCTGTTGATCTGAAGTGCATTCTGTGCTTTGGAATCTCGGGGGCAAACTGTATTTCTGTTATTAATTTTTAGTTTAGCAATTCCCACCGCAACATGGTTAACCTCTATCCTAAATTTCTGCACAAAATTGATAAAAGACATTCCAAGAAATATTTTGCCAAATAAAAATATATAAAATATTGATGAAGTTGATGAATAATAATAACAACAAAAATAACAGTTTTTGATTAAAAAACAAATAAACAATAATAATTTATCAAATATTTTGCTCCTGCCCCCTTCCCCAAAAATAAAAAAAACATATATTACCCTTAAAATTTATAAATAAAGAAACAAAAAATAACACATACCCTAAACATTGCAAACACAAAACCCCCAAAAACCTAACAATAGTGTCTGTCAACATCATCCTGGGAGGGATAATACACTGCACTACAATAGAAATAAAAATCCCTATCATCTATATCTCAATGGGTTCCATCTTTTCTTTTGTTCTTTTTTCTAATGCGGTTTTATAATCCCTGAGACAAGTAGTTCTGGCCCTAGAGTGTTATATATATTTTAGCGTCTGTAGCATGTATAAGGGACATGTTATCATACCTGTGTCTTTTTATAGGTGATTAATGCCCGGTGAGAGAGTGAAAGGGACCTATACCCCCGTCAGCTGCAGGAAAGGAACAAAGAGACAGGTAATTAATATTTATATTAATTACTGATAACAATCAGGCTAGATATAACATCTAGACCTGCAGAGATGTCATAGTCTCTACCTTATACATGAAGATATATGTGTTTTTAATAAGTATATCGTCTATAGACAGCTTCTTATATAACACAACTGTTTCTCAGGTACAGAGATTGGGAACATTTATGATTTCTAATATCTGTTTTTTATTTGTAGTAATCCCTTTTTCAATAGACTGACCGCAGATTTAAGACATAACTGTACTGTAAAGAAAAATCTATAAGTTAATGTAATAAATCACATACTATAACTGATTATTGCCATTTAAAACTATGAAAAATACATTATGTTGATTATAAAACAGAAATACAGAATGGAAACAACCGTCTGTGGCTCAAGCTCGACTGCCCCTTTCTTTGAGTGGCCCCTCAATGTTGTGGAAATGGGTGGAGGACATTGTCTCCATTAGAATGGGTCCCCCTACGATGCTTCGGCTGTTGATCTGAAGTGCATTCTGTGCTTTGGAATCTCGGGGGCAAACTGTATTTCTGTTATTAATTTTTAGTTTAGCAATTCCCACCGCAACATGGTTAACCTCTATCCTAAATTTCTGCACAAAATTGATTTTCCAGACATTCCAAGAAATATTTTGCCAAATAAAAATATATAAAATAATGATGAAGTTGATGAATAATAATAACAACAAAAATAACAGTTTTTGATTAAAAAACAAATAAACAATAATAATTTATCAAATATTTTGCTCCTGCCCCCTTCCCCAAAAATAAAAAAAACATATATTACCCTTAAAATTTATAAATAAAGAAACAAAAAATAACACATACCCCAAGCATTGCAAACACAAAACCCCCAAAAACCTAACAATAGTGTCTGTCAACATCATCCTGGAAGGGATAATACACTGCACTACAATAGAAATAAAAATCCCTATCATCTATATCTCAATGGGTTCCATCTTTTCTTTTGTTCTTTTTTCTAATGCGGTTTTATAATCCCTGAGACAAGTAGTTCTGGCCCAAGAGTGTTAAATATATTAGTGTCTGTAGCATGTATAAGGGACATGTTATCATACCTGTGTCTTTTTATAGGTGATTAATGCCCGGTGAGAGGGTGACAGGGACCTATACCCCCGTCAGCTGCAGGAAAGGAACAAAGAGACAGGTAATTAATATTTATATTCATTACTGATAACAATCAGGCTAGATATAACATCTAGACCTGCAGAGATGTCATAGTCTCTACCTTATACATGAAGATATATGTGTTTTTAATAAGTATATCGTCTATAGACAGCTTCTTATATAACACAACTGTTTCTCAGGTACAGAGATTGGGAACATTTATGATTTCTAATATCTGTTTTTTATTTGTAGTAATCCCTTTTTCAATAGACTGACCGCAGATTTAGGACATAACTGTACTGTAAAGAAAAATCTATAAGTTAATGTAATAAATCACATACTATAACTGATTATTGCCATTTAAAACTATGAAAAATACATTATGTTGATTATAAAACAGAAATACAGAATGGAAACAACCGTCTGTGGCTCAAGCTCGACTGCCCCTTTCTTTGAGTGGCCCCTCAATGTTGTGGAAATGGGTGAAGGACATTGTCTCCATTAGAATGGGTCCCCCTACGATGCTTCGGCTGTTGATCTGAAGTGCATTCTGTGCTTTGGAACCTCGGGGGCAAACTGTATTTCTGTTATTAATTTTTAGTTTAGCAATTCCCACCCCAACATGGTTAACCTCTATCCTAAATTTCTGCACAAAATTGATAAAAGACATTCCAAGAAATATTTTGCCAAATAAAAATATATAAAATATTGATGAAATTGATGAATAATAATAACAACAAAAATAACAGTTTTTGATTAAAAAACAAAAAAACTAAAATAATTTATAAAATATTTTGCTCCTGCCCCCTTCCCCCAAAAATAAAAAAACATATATAACCCTTAAAATTTATGAATAAAGAAACAAAAAATAACACATACCCCAAACATTACAAACACAAAACCCCCAAAAACCTAACAATAGTCTCTGTCAACATCATCCTGGGAGGGATAATACACTGCACTGCAATAGAAATAAAAATCCCTATCATCTATATCTCAATGGGTTCCATCTTTTCTTTTGTTCTTTTTTCTAATGCGGTTTTATAATCCCTGAGACAAGTAGTTCTGGCCCTTGAGTGTTAGATATATTAGCGTCTGTAGCATGTATAAGGGACATGTTATCATACCTGTGTCTTTTTATAGGTGATTGATGCCCGGTGAGAGGGTGAAAGGGACCTATACCCCCGTCAGCTGCAGGAAAGGAACAAAGAGACAGGTAATTAATATTTATATTAATTACTGATAACAATCAGGCTAGATACAACATCTAAACCTGCAAAGATGTCATAGTCTCTACCTTATACATGAAGATATATGTGTTTTTAATAAGTATATCGTCTATAGACAGCTTCTTATATAACACAACCATGTCTCAGGTACAGAGATTAGGAACATTTATGATTTCTAATATCTGTTTTTTATTTGTAGTAATCCCTTTTTCAATAGACTGACCGCAGATTTAAGACATAACTGTACTGTAAAGAAAAATCTATAAGTTAATGTAATAAATCACATACTATAACTCATTATTGCCATTTAAAACTATGAAAAATACATTATGTTGATTATAAAACAGAAATACAGAATGGAGACAACCGTCTGTGGCTCAAGCTCGACTGCCCATTTCTTTGAGTGGCCCCTCAATGTTCTGGAAACGGATGGAGGACATTGTCTCCATTAGAATGGGTCCCCCTAAGATGCTTCGGCTGTTGATCTGAAGTGCATTCTGTGCTTTGGAATCTCGGGGGCAAACTGTATTTCTGTTATTAATTTTTAGTTTAGCAATTCCCACCGCAACATGGTTAACCTCTATCCTAAATTTCTGCACAAAATTGATAAAAGACATTCCAAGAAATATTTTGCCAAATAAAAATATATAAAATATTGATGAAGTTGATGAATAATAATAACAACAAAAAAAACAGTTTTTGATTAAAAAACAAATAAACAATAATAATTTATTAAATATTTTGCTCCTGCCCCCTTCCCCAAAAATAAAAAAACATATTAACCTTAAAATTTATAAAAAAAGAAACAAAAAATAACACATACCCCAAACATTGCAAACACAAAACCCCCAAAAACCTAACAATAGTGTCTGTCAACATCATCCTGGGAAGGATAATACACTGCACTACAATAGAAATAAAAATCCCTATCATCTATATCTCAATGGGTTCCATCTTTTCTTTTGTTCTTTTTTCTAATGCGGTTTTATAATCCCTGAGACAAGTAGTTCTGGCCCTAGAGTGTTAGATATATTAGCGTCTGTAGCATGTATAAGGGACATGTTATCATACCTGTGTCTTTTTATAGGTGATTGATGCCCGGTGAGAGGGTGAAAGGGACCTATACCCCCGTCAGCTGCAGGAAAGGAACAAAGAGACAGGTAATTAATATTTATATTAATTACTGATAACAATCAGGCTAGATACAACATCTAAACCTGCAAAGATGTCATAGTCTCTACCTTATACATGAAGATATATGTGTTTTTAATAAGTATATCATCTATAGACAGCTTCTTATATAACACAACCATGTCTCAGGTACAGAGATTAGGAACATTTATGATTTCTAATATCTGTTTTTTATTTGTAGTAATCCCTTTTTCAATAGACCGACCGCAGATTTAAGACATAACTGTACTGTAAAGAAAAATCTATAAGTTAATGTAATAAATCACATACTATAACTGATTATTGCCATTTAAAACTATGAAAAATACATTATGTTGATTATAAAACAGAAATACAGAATGGAGACAACCGTCTGTGGCTCAAGCTCGACTGCCCATTTCTTTGAGTGGCCCCTCAATGTTCTGGAAACGGGTGGAGGACATTGTCTCCATTAGAATGGGTCCCCCTAAGATGCTTCGGCTGTTGATCTGAAGTGCATTCTGTGCTTTGGAATCTCGGGGGCAAACTGTATTTCTGTTATTAATTTTTAGTTTAGCAATTCCCACCGCAACATGGTTAACCTCTATCCTAAATTTCTGCACAAAATTGATAAAAGACATTCCAAGAAATATTTTGCCAAATAAAAATATATAAAATATTGATGAAGTTGATGAATAATAATAACAACAAAAATAACAGTTTTTGATTAAAAAACAAATAAACAATAATAATTTATCAAATATTTTGCTCCTGCCCCCTTCCCCAAAAATAAAAAAAACATATATTACCCTTAAAATTTATAAATAAAGAAACAAAAAATAACACATACCCTAAACATTGCAAACACAAAACCCCCAAAAACCTAACAATAGTGTCTGTCAACATCATCCTGGGAGGGATAATACACTGCACTACAATAGAAATAAAAATCCCTATCATCTATATCTCAATGGGTTCCATCTTTTCTTTTGTTCTTTTTTCTAATGCGGTTTTATAATCCCTGAGACAAGTAGTTCTGGCCCTAGAGTGTTATATATATTTTAGCGTCTGTAGCATGTATAAGGGACATGTTATCATACCTGTGTCTTTTTATAGGTGATTAATGCCCGGTGAGAGAGTGAAAGGGACCTATACCCCCGTCAGCTGCAGGAAAGGAACAAAGAGACAGGTAATTAATATTTATATTAATTACTGATAACAATCAGGCTAGATATAACATCTAGACCTGCAGAGATGTCATAGTCTCTACCTTATACATGAAGATATATGTGTTTTTAATAAGTATATCGTCTATAGACAGCTTCTTATATAACACAACTGTTTCTCAGGTACAGAGATTGGGAACATTTATGATTTCTAATATCTGTTTTTTATTTGTAGTAATCCCTTTTTCAATAGACTGACCGCAGATTTAAGACATAACTGTACTGTAAAGAAAAATCTATAAGTTAATGTAATAAATCACATACTATAACTGATAATTGCCATTTAAAACTATGAAAAATACATTATGTTGATTATAAAACAGAAATACAGAATGGAAACAACCGTCTGTGGCTCAAGCTCGACTGCCCCTTTCTTTGAGTGGCCCCTCAATGTTGTGGAAATGGGTGGAGGACATTGTCTCCATTAGAATGGGTCCCCCTACGATGCTTCGGCTGTTGATCTGAAGTGCATTCTGTGCTTTGGAACCTCGGGGGCAAACTGTATTTCTGTTATTAATTTTTAGTTTAGCAATTCCCACCCCAACATGGTTAACCTCTATCCTAAATTTCTGCACAAAATTGATAACAGACATTCCAAGAAATATTTTGCCAAATAAAAATATATAAAATATTGATGAAATTGATGAATAATAATAACAACAAAAATAACAGTTTTTGATTAAAAAACAAAAAAACTAAAATAATTTATAAAATATTTTGCTCCTGCCCCCTTCCCCCAAAAATAAAAAAACATATATTACCCTTAAAATTTATGAATAAAGAAACAAAAAATAACACATACCCCAAACATTACAAACACAAAACCCCCAAAAACCTAACAATAGTCTCTGTCAACATCATCCTGGGAGGGATAATACACTGCACTGCAATAGAAATAAAAATCCCTATCATCTATATCTCAATGGGTTCCATCTTTTCTTTTGTTCTTTTTTCTAATGCGGTTTTATAATCCCTGAGACAAGTAGTTCTGGCCCTTGAGTGTTAGATATATTAGCGTCTGTAGCATGTATAAGGGACATGTTATCATACCTGTGTCTTTTTATAGGTGATTGATGCCCGGTGAGAGGGTGAAAGGGACCTATACCCCCGTCAGCTGCAGGAAAGGAACAAAGAGACAGGTAATTAATATTTATATTAATTACTGATAACAATCAGGCTAGATACAACATCTAAACCTGCAAAGATGTCATAGTCTCTACCTTATACATGAAGATATATGTGTTTTTAATAAGTATATCGTCTATAGACAGCTTCTTATATAACACAACCATGTCTCAGGTACAGAGATTAGGAACATTTATGATTTCTAATATCTGTTTTTTATTTGTAGTAATCCCTTTTTCAATAGACCGACCGCAGATTTAAGACATAACTGTACTGTTAAGAAAAATCTATAAGTTAATGTAATAAATCACATACTATAACTGATTATTGCCATTTAAAACTATGAAAAAAACATTATGTTGATTATAAAACAGAAATACAGAATGGAGACAACCGTCTGTGGCTCAAGCTCGACTGCCCATTTCTTTGAGTGGCCCCTCAATGTTCTGGAAACGGGTGGAGGACATTGTCTCCATTAGAATGGGTCCCCCTAAGATGCTTCGGCTGTTGATCTGAAGTGCATTCTGTGCTTTGGAATCTCGGGGGCAAACTGTATTTCTGTTATTAATTTTTAGTTTAGCAATTCCCACCGCAACATGGTTAACCTCTATCCTAAATTTCTGCACAAAATTGATAAAAGACATTCCAAGAAATATTTTGCCAAATAAAAATATATAAAATATTGATGAAGTTGATGAATAATAATAACAACAAAAATAACAGTTTTTGATTAAAAAACAAATAAACAATAATAATTTATCAAATATTTTGCTCCTGCCCCCTTCCCCAAAAATAAAAAAAACATATATTACCCTTAAAATTTATAAATAAAGAAACAAAAAATAACACATACCCTAAACATTGCAAACACAAAACCCCCAAAAACCTAACAATAGTGTCTGTCAACATCATCCTGGGAGGGATAATACACTGCACTACAATAGAAATAAAAATCCCTATCATCTATATCTCAATGGGTTCCATCTTTTCTTTTGTTCTTTTTTCTAATGCGGTTTTATAATCCCTGAGACAAGTAGTTCTGGCCCTAGAGTGTTATATATATTTTAGCGTCTGTAGCATGTATAAGGGACATGTTATCATACCTGTGTCTTTTTATAGGTGATTAATGCCCGGTGAGAGAGTGAAAGGGACCTATACCCCCGTCAGCTGCAGGAAAGGAACAAAGAGACAGGTAATTAATATTTATATTAATTACTGATAACAATCAGGCTAGATATAACATCTAGACCTGCAGAGATGTCATAGTCTCTACCTTATACATGAAGATATATGTGTTTTTAATAAGTATATCGTCTATAGACAGCTTCTTATATAACACAACTGTTTCTCAGGTACAGAGATTGGGAACATTTATGATTTCTAATATCTGTTTTTTATTTGTAGTAATCCCTTTTTCAATAGACTGACCGCAGATTTAAGACATAACTGTACTGTAAAGAAAAATCTATAAGTTAATGTAATAAATCACATACTATAACTGATAATTGCCATTTAAAACTATGAAAAATACATTATGTTGATTATAAAACAGAAATACAGAATGGAAACAACCGTCTGTGGCTCAAGCTCGACTGCCCCTTTCTTTGAGTGGCCCCTCAATGTTGTGGAAATGGGTGGAGGACATTGTCTCCATTAGAATGGGTCCCCCTACGATGCTTCGGCTGTTGATCTGAAGTGCATTCTGTGCTTTGGAACCTCGGGGGCAAACTGTATTTCTGTTATTAATTTTTAGTTTAGCAATTCCCACCCCAACATGGTTAACCTCTATCCTAAATTTCTGCACAAAATTGATAACAGACATTCCAAGAAATATTTTGCCAAATAAAAATATATAAAATATTGATGAAATTGATGAATAATAATAACAACAAAAATAACTGTTTTTGATTAAAAAACAAAAAAACTAAAATAATTTATAAAATATTTTGCTCCTGCCCCCTTCCCCCAAAAATAAAAAAACATATATTACCCTTAAAATTTATGAATAAAGAAACAAAAAATAACACATACCCCAAACATTACAAACACAAAACCCCCAAAAACCTAACAATAGTCTCTGTCAACATCATCCTGGGAGGGATAATACACTGCACTGCAATAGAAATAAAAATCCCTATCATCTATATCTCAATGGGTTCCATCTTTTCTTTTGTTCTTTTTTCTAATGCGGTTTTATAATCCCTGAGACAAGTAGTTCTGGCCCTAGAGTGTTAGATATATTAGCGTCTGTAGCATCTATAAGGGACATGTTATCATACCTGTGTCTTTTTATAGGTGATTGATGCCCGGTGAGAGGGTGAAAGGGACCTATACCCCCGTCAGCTGCAGGAAAGGAACAAAGAGACAGGTAATTAATATTTATATTAATTACTGATAACAATCAGGCTAGATACAACATCTAAACCTGCAAAGATGTCATAGTCTCTACCTTATACATGAAGATATATGTGTTTTTAATAAGTATATCGTCTATAGACAGCTTCTTATATAACACAACCATGTCTCAGGTACAGAGATTAGGAACATTTATGATTTCTAATATCTGTTTTTTATTTGTAGTAATCCCTTTTTCAATAGACTGACCGCAGATTTAAGACATAACTGTACTGTAAAGAAAAATCTATAAGTTAATGTAATAAATCACATACTATAACTCATTATTGCCATTTAAAACTATGAAAAATACATTATGTTGATTATAAAACAGAAATACAGAATGGAGACAACCGTCTGTGGCTCAAGCTCGACTGCCCATTTCTTTGAGTGGCCCCTCAATGTTCTGGAAACGGATGGAGGACATTGTCTCCATTAGAATGGGTCCCCCTAAGATGCTTCGGCTGTTGATCTGAAGTGCATTCTGTGCTTTGGAATCTCGGGGGCAAACTGTATTTCTGTTATTAATTTTTAGTTTAGCAATTCCCACCGCAACATGGTTAACCTCTATCCTAAATTTCTGCACAAAATTGATAAAAGACATTCCAAGAAATATTTTGCCAAATAAAAATATATAAAATATTGATGAAGTTGATGAATAATAATAACAACAAAAAAAACAGTTTTTGATTAAAAAACAAATAAACAATAATAATTTATTAAATATTTTGCTCCTGCCCCCTTCCCCAAAAATAAAAAAACATATTACCCTTAAAATTTATAAAAAAAGAAACAAAAAATAACACATACCCCAAACATTGCAAACACAAAACCCCCAAAAACCTAACAATAGTGTCTGTCAACATCATCCTGGGAAGGATAATACACTGCACTACAATAGAAATAAAAATCCCTATCATCTATATCTCAATGGGTTCCATCTTTTCTTTTGTTCTTTTTTCTAATGCGGTTTTATAATCCCTGAGACAAGTAGTTCTGGCCCTAGAGTGTTAGATATATTAGCGTCTGTAGCATGTATAAGGGACATGTTATCATACCTGTGTCTTTTTATAGGTGATTGATGCCCGGTGAGAGGGTGAAAGGGACCTATACCCCCGTCAGCTGCAGGAAAGGAACAAAGAGACAGGTAATTAATATTTATATTAATTACTGATAACAATCAGGCTAGATACAACATCTAAACCTGCAAAGATGTCATAGTCTCTACCTTATACATGAAGATATATGTGTTTTTAATAAGTATATCATCTATAGACAGCTTCTTATATAACACAACCATGTCTCAGGTACAGAGATTAGGAACATTTATGATTTCTAATATCTGTTTTTTATTTGTAGTAATCCCTTTTTCAATAGACCGACCGCAGATTTAAGACATAACTGTACTGTAAAGAAAAATCTATAAGTTAATGTAATAAATCACATACTATAACTGATTATTGCCATTTAAAACTATGAAAAATACATTATGTTGATTATAAAACAGAAATACAGAATGGAGACAACCGTCTGTGGCTCAAGCTCGACTGCCCATTTCTTTGAGTGGCCCCTCAATGTTCTGGAAACGGGTGGAGGACATTGTCTCCATTAGAATGGGTCCCCCTAAGATGCTTCGGCTGTTGATCTGAAGTGCATTCTGTGCTTTGGAATCTCGGGGGCAAACTGTATTTCTGTTATTAATTTTTAGATTAGCAATTCCCACCGCAACATGGTTAACCTCTATCCTAAATTTCTGCACAAAATTGATAAAAGACATTCCAAGAAATATTTTGCCAAATAAAAATATATAAAATATTGATGAAGTTGATGAATAATAATAACAACAAAAATAACAGTTTTTGATTAAAAAACAAATAAACAATAATAATTTATCAAATATTTTGCTCCTGCCCCCTTCCCCAAAAATAAAAAAAACATATATTACCCTTAAAATTTATAAATAAAGAAACAAAAAATAACACATACCCTAAACATTGCAAACACAAAACCCCCAAAAACCTAACAATAGTGTCTGTCAACATCATCCTGGGAGGGATAATACACTGCACTACAATAGAAATAAAAATCCCTATCATCTATATCTCAATGGGTTCCATCTTTTCTTTTGTTCTTTTTTCTAATGCGGTTTTATAATCCCTGAGACAAGTAGTTCTGGCCCTAGAGTGTTATATATATTTTAGCGTCTGTAGCATGTATAAGGGACATGTTATCATACCTGTGTCTTTTTATAGGTGATTAATGCCCGGTGAGAGGGTGACAGGGACCTATACCCCCGTCAGCTGCAGGAAAGGAACAAAGAGACAGGTAATTAATATTTATATTAATTACTGATAACAATCAGGCTAGATATAACATCTAGACCTGCAGAGATGTCATAGTCTCTACCTTATACATGAAGATATATGTGTTTTTAATAAGTATATCGTCTATAGACAGCTTCTTATATAACACAACTGTTTCTCAGGTACAGAGATTGGGAACATTTATGATTTCTAATATCTGTTTTTTATTTGTAGTAATCCCTTTTTCAATAGACTGACTGCAGATTTAAGACATAACTGTACTGTAAAGAAAAATCTATAAGTTAATGTAATAAATCACATACTATAACTGATTATTGCCATTTAAAACTATGAAAAATACATTATGTTGATTATAAAACAAAAATACAGAATGGAAACAACCGTCTGTGGCTCAAGCTCGACTGCCCCTTTCTTTGAGTGGCCCCTCAATGTTGTGGAAACGGGTGGAGGACATTGTCTCCATTAGAATGGGTCCCCCTACGATGCTTCGGCTGTTGATCTGAAGTGCATTCTGTGCTTTGGAACCTCGGGGGAAAACTGTATTTCTGTTATTAATTTTTAGTTTAGCAATTCCCACCGCAACATGGTTAACCTCTATCCTAAATTTCTGCACAAAATTGATAACAGACATTTCAAGAAATATTTTGCCAAATAAAAATATATAAAATATTGATGAAATTGATGAATAATAATAACAACAAAAATAACAGTTTTTGATTAAAAAACAAAAAAACTAAAATAATTTATAAAATATTTTGCTCCTGCCCCCTTCCCCCAAAAATAAAAAAACATATATTACCCTTAAAATTTATGAATAAAGAAACAAAAAATAACACATACCCCAAACATTACAAACACAAAACCCCCAAAAACCTAACAATAGTCTCTGTCAACATCATCCTGGGAGGGATAATACACTGCACTGCAATAGAAATATAAATCCCTATCATCTATATCTCAATGGGTTCCATCTTTTCTTTTGTTCTTTTTTCTAATGCGGTTTTATAATCCCTGAGACAAGTAGTTCTGGCCCTAGAGTGTTAGATATATTAGCGTCTGTAGCATGTATAAGGGACATGTTATCATACCTGTGTCTTTTTATAGGTGATTAATGCCCGGTGAGAGGGTGAAAGGGACCTATACCCCCGTCAGCTGCAGGAAAGGAACAAAGAGACAGGTAATTAATATTTATATTAATTACTGATAACAATCAGGCTAGATATAACATCTAGACCTGCAGAGATGTCATAGTCTCTACCTTATACATGAAGATATATGTGTTTTTAATAAGTATATCGTCTATAGACAGCTTCTTATATAACACAACTGTTTCTCAGGTACAGAGATTGGGAACATTTATGATTTCTAATATCTGTTTTTTATTTGTAGTAATCCCTTTTTCAATAGACTGACTGCAGATTTAAGACATAACTGTACTGTAAAGAAAAATCTATAAGTTAATGTAATAAATCACATACTATAACTGATTATTGCCATTTAAAACTATGAAAAATACATTATGTTGATTATAAAACAAAAATACAGAATGGAAACAACCGTCTGTGGCTCAAGCTCGACTGCCCCTTTCTTTGAGTGGCCCCTCAATGTTGTGGAAACGGGTGGAGGACATTGTCTCCATTAGAATGGGTCCCCCTACGATGCTTCGGCTGTTGATCTGAAGTGCATTCTGTGCTTTGGAACCTCGGGGGAAAACTGTATTTCTGTTATTAATTTTTAGTTTAGCAATTCCCACCGCAACATGGTTAACCTCTATCCTAAATTTCTGCACAAAATTGATAACAGACATTTCAAGAAATATTTTGCCAAATAAAAATATATAAAATATTGATGAAATTGATGAATAATAATAACAACAAAAATAACAGTTTTTGATTAAAAAACAAAAAAACTAAAATAATTTATAAAATATTTTGCTCCTGCCCCCTTCCCCCAAAAATAAAAAAACATATATTACCCTTAAAATTTATGAATAAAGAAACAAAAAATAACACATACCCCAAACATTACAAACACAAAACCCCCAAAAACCTAACAATAGTCTCTGTCAACATCATCCTGGGAGGGATAATACACTGCACTGCAATAGAAATATAAATCCCTATCATCTATATCTCAATGGGTTCCATCTTTTCTTTTGTTCTTTTTTCTAATGCGGTTTTATAATCCCTGAGACAAGTAGTTCTGGCCCTAGAGTGTTAGATATATTAGCGTCTGTAGCATGTATAAGGGACATGTTATCATACCTGTGTCTTTTTATAGGTGATTAATGCCCGGTGAGAGGGTGAAAGGGACCTATACCCCCGTCAGCTGCAGGAAAGGAACAAAGAGACAGGTAATTAATATTTATATTAATTACTGATAACAATCAGGCTAGATATAACATCTAGACCTGCAGAGATGTCATAGTCTCTACCTTATACATGAAGATATATGTGTTTTTAATAAGTATATCGTCTATAGACAGCTTCTTATATAACACAACTGTTTCTCAGGTACAGAGATTGGGAACATTTATGATTTCTAATATCTGTTTTTTATTTGTAGTAATCCCTTTTTCAATAGACTGACTGCAGATTTAAGACATAACTGTACTGTAAAGAAAAATCTATAAGTTAATGTAATAAATCACATACTATAACTGATTATTGCCATTTAAAACTATGAAAAATACATTATGTTGATTATAAAACAGAAATACAGAATGGAAACAACCGTCTGTGGCTCAAGCTCGACTGCCCCTTTCTTTGAGTGGCCCCTCAATGTTGTGGAAACGGGTGGAGGACATTGTCTCCATTAGAATGGGTCCCCCTACGATGCTTCGGCTGTTGATCTGAAGTGCATTCTGTGCTTTGGAACCTCGGGGGAAAACTGTATTTCTGTTATTAATTTTTAGTTTAGCAATTCCCACCGCAACATGGTTAACCTCTATCCTAAATTTCTGCACAAAATTGATAACAGACATTCCAAGAAATATTTTGCCAAATAAAAATATAAAAAATATTGATGAAATTGATGAATAATAATAACAACAAAAATAACAGTTTTTGATTAAAAAACAAAAAAACTAAAATAATTTATAAAATATTTTGCTCCTGCCCCCTTCCCCCAAAAATAAAAAAACATATATTACCCTTAAAATTTATGAATAAAGAAACAAAAAATAACACATACCCCAAACATTACAAACACAAAACCCCCAAAAACCTAACAATAGTCTCTGTCAACATCATCCTGGGAGGGATAATACACTGCACTGCAATAGAAATATAAATCCCTATCATCTATATCTCAATGGGTTCCATCTTTTCTTTTGTTCTTTTTTCTAATGCGGTTTTATAATCCCTGAGACAAGTAGTTCTGGCCCTAGAGTGTTAGATATATTAGCGTCTGTAGCATGTATAAGGGACATGTTATCATACCTGTGTCTTTTTATAGGTGATTGATGCCCGGTGAGAGGGTGAAAGGGACCTATACCCCCGTCAGCTGCAGGAAAGGAACAAAGAGACAGGTAATTAATATTTATATTAATTACTGATAACAATCAGGCTAGATACAACATCTAAACCTGCAAAGATGTCATAGTCTCTACCTTATTCATGAAGATATATGTGTTTTTAATAAGTATATCGTCTATAGACAGCTTCTTATATAACACAACCATGTCTCAGGTACAGAGATTAGGAACATTTATGTTTTCTAATATCTGTTTTTTATTTGTAGTAATCCCTTTTTCAATAGACTGACCGCAAATTTAAGACATTACTGTACTGTAAAGAAAAATCTATAAGTTAATGTAATAAATCACATACTATAACTGATTATTGCCATTTAAAACTATGAAAAATACATTATGTTGATTATAAAACAGAAATACAGAATGGAGACAACCATCTGTGGCTCAAGCTCGACTGCCCATTTCTTTGAGTGGCCCCTCAATGTTCTGGAAACGGGTGGAGGACATTGTCTCCATTAGAATGGGTCCCCCTAAGATGCTTCGTCTGTTGATCTGAAGTGCATTCTGTGCTTTGGAATCTCGGGGGCAAACTGTATTTCTGTTATTAATTTTTAGTTTAGCAATTCCCACCGCAACATGGTTAACCTCTATCCTAAATTTCTGCACAAAATTGATAAAAGACATTCCAAGAAATATTTTGCCAAATAAAAATATATAAAATATTGATGAAGTTGATGAATAATAATAACAACAAAAATAACAGTTTTTGATTAAAAAACAAATAAACAATAATAATTTATCAAATATTTTGCTCCTGCCCCCTTCCCCAAAAATAAAAAAACATATATTACCCTTTAAATTTATGAATAAAGAAACAAAAAATAACACATACCCCAAACATTGCAAACACAAAACCCCCAAAAACCTAACAATAGTATCTGTCAACATCATCCTGGGAGGGATAATACACTGCACTACAATAGAAATAAAAATCCCTATCATCTATATCTCAATGGGTTCCATCTTTTCTTTTGTTCTTTTTTCTAATGCGGTTTTATAATCCCTGAGACAAGTAGTTCTGGCCCTAGATTGTTATATATATTAGCGTCTGTAGCATGTATAAGGGACATGTTATCATACCTGTGTCTTTTTATAGGTGATTAATGCCCGATGAGTGGGTGAAAGGGACCTATACCCCCGTCAGCTGCAGGAAAGGAACAAAGAGACAGGTAATTAATATTTATATTAATTACTGATAACAATCAGGCTAGATATAACATCTAGACCTGCAGAGATGTCATAGTCTCTACCTTATACATGAAGACATATGTGTTTTAATAAGTATATCGTCTATAGACAGCTTCTTATATAACACAACTGTTTCTCAGGTACAGAGATTGGGAACATTTATGATTTCTAATATCTGTTTTTTATTTGTAGTAATCCCTTTTTCAATAGACTGACCGCAGATTTAAGACATAACTGTACTGTAAAGAAAAATCTATAAGTTAATGTAATAAATCACATACTATAACTGATTATTGCCATTTAAAACTATGAAAAATACATTATGTTGATTATAAAACAGAAATACAGAATGGAAACAACCGTCTGTGGCTCAAGCTCGACTGCCCCTTTCTTTGAGTGGCCCCTCAATGTTGTGGAAACGGGTGGAGGACATTGTCTCCATTAGAATGGGTCCCCCTACGATGCTTCGGCTGTTGATCTGAAGTGCATTCTGTGCTTTGGAACCTCGGGGGCAAACTGTATTTCTGTTATTAATTTTTAGTTTAGCAATTCCCACCGCAACATGGTTAACCTCTATCCTAAATTTCTGCACAAAATTGATAACAGACATTCCAAGAAATATTTTGCCAAATAAAAATATATAAAATATTGATGAAATTGATGAATAATAATAACAACAAAAATAACTGTTTTTGATTAAAAAACTAAAAAACTAAAATAATTTATAAAATATTTTGCTCCTGCCCCCTTCCCCCAAAAATAAAAAAACATATATTACCCTTAAAATTTATGAATAAAGAAACAAAAAATAACACATACCCCAAACATTACAAACACAGAACCCCCAAAAACCTAACAATAGTCTCTGTCAACATCATCCTGGGAGGGATAATACACTGCACTGCAATAGAAATATAAATCCCTATCATCTATATCTCAATGGGTTCCATCTTTTCTTTTGTTCTTTTTTCTAATGCGGTTTTATAATCCCTGAGACAAGTAGTTCTGGCCCTAGAGTGTTAGATATATTAGCGTCTGTAGCATGTATAAGGGACATGTTATCATACCTGTGTCTTTTTATAGGTGATTGATGCCCGGTGAGAGGGTGAAAGGGACCTATACCCCCGTCAGCTGCAGGAAAGGAACAAAGAGACAGGTAATTAATATTTATATTAATTACTGGTAACAATCAGGCTAGATACAACATCTAAACCTGCAAAGATGTCATAGTCTCTACCTTATACATGAAGATATATGTGTTTTTAATAAGTATATCGTCTATAGACAGCTTCTTATATAACACAAGCATGTCTCAGGTACAGAGATTAGGAACATTTATGATTTCTAATATCAGTTTTTTATTTGTAGTAATCCCTTTTTCAATAGACTGACCGCAAATTTAAGACATAACTGTACTGTAAAGAAAAATCTATAAGTTAATGTAATAAATCACATATTATAACTGATTATTGCCATTTAAAACTATGAAAAATACATTATGTTGATTATAAAACAGAAATACAGAATGGAGACAACCGTCTGTGGCTCAAGCTCGACTGCCCATTTTTTTGAGTGGCCCCTCAATGTTCTGGAAACGGGGGGAGGACATTGTCTCCATTAGAATGGGTCCCCCTACGATGCTTCGGCTGTTGATCTGAAGTGCATTCTGTGCTTTGGAATCTCGGGGGCAAACTGTATTTCTGTTATAAATTTTTAGTTTAGCAATTCCCACCGCAACATGGTTAACCTCTATCCTAAATTTCTGCACAAAATTGATAACAGACATTCCAAGAAATATTTTGCCAAATAAAAATATATAAAATATTGATGAAGTTGATGAATAATAATCACAACAAAAATAACAGTTTTTGATTAAAAAACAAATAAACAATAATAATTTATCAAATATTTTGCTCCTGCCCCCTTCCCCAAAAATAAAAAAACATATATTACCCTTTAAATTTATGAATAAAGAAACAAAAAATAACACATACCCCAAACATTGCAAACACAAAACCCCCAAAAACCTAACAATAGTATCTGTCAACATCATCCTGGGAGGGATAATACACTGCACTACAATAGAAATAAAAATCCCTATCATCTATATCTCAATGGGTTCCATCTTTTCTTTTGTTCTTTTTTCTAATGCGGTTTTATAATCCCTGAGACAAGTAGTTCTGGCCCTAGAGTGTTATATATTAGCGTCTGTAGCATGTATAAGGGACATATTATCATACCTGTGTCTTTTTATAGGTGATTAATGCCCGGTGAGAGGGTGAAAGGGACCTATACCCCCGTCAGCTGCAGGAAAGGAACAAAGAGACAGGTCATTAATGTTTATATTGATTACTGATAACAATCAGGCTAGATATAACATCTATACCTGCAGAGATGTCATAGTCTCTACCTTATACATTAAGATATATGTGTTTTTAATAAGTATATCGTCTATAGACAGCTTCTTATATAACACAACTGTGTCTCAGGTACAGAGATTAGGAACATTTATGTTTTCTAATATCTGTTTTTATTTGTAGTCATCCTTTTTTCAATAGACTGACCGCAGATTTAAGACATAACTGTACTGTAAAGAAAAATCTATAAGTTAATGTAATAAATCACATACTATAACTGATTATTGCCATTTAAAACTATGAAAAATACATTATGTTGATTATAAAACAGAAATACAGAATGGAAACAACCGTCTGTGGCTCAAGCTCGACTGCCCCTTTCTTTGAGTGGCCCCTCAATGTTGTGGAAACGGGTGGAGGACATTGTCTCCATTAGAATGGGTCCCCCTACGATGCTTCGGCTGTTGATCTGAAGTGCATTCTGTGCTTTGGAACCTCGGGGGCAAACTGTATTTCTGTTATTAATTTTTAGTTTAGCAATTCCCGGCGCAACATGGTTAACCTCTATCCGAAATTTCTGCACAAAATTGATAACAGACATTCCAAGAAATATTTTGCCAAATAAAAATATATAAAATATTGATGAAATTGATGAATAATAATAATAACAACAAAAATAACAGTTTTTGATTAAAAAACAAAAAAACTAAAATAATTTATAAAATATTTTGCTCCTGCCCCCTTCCCCCAAAAATAAAAAAACATATATTACCCTTAAAATTTATGAATAAAGAAACAAAAAATAACACATACCCCAAACATTGCAAACACAAAACCCCCAAAAACCTAACAATAGTCTCTGTCAACATCATCCTGGGAGGGATAATACACTGCACTGCAATAGAAATAAAAATCCCTATCATCTATATCTCAATGGGTTCCATCTTTTCTTTTGTTCTTTTTTCTAATGCGGTTTTATAATCCCTGAGACAAGTAGTTCTGGCCCTAGAGTGTTATATATTTTAGCGTCTGTAGCATGTATAAGGGACATGTTATCATACCTGTGTCTTTTTATAGGTGATTGATGCCCGGTGAGAGGGTGAAAGGGACCTATACCCCCGTCAGCTGCAGGAAAGGAACAAAGAGACAGGTAATTAATATTTATATTAATTACTGATAACAATCAGGCTAGATACAACATCTAAATCTGCAAAGATGTCATAGTCTCTACCTTATACATGAAGATATATGTGTTTTTAATAAGTATATCGTCTATAGACAGCTTCTTATATAACACAACTGTGTCTCAGGTACAGAGATTAGGAACATTTATGTTTTCTAATATCTGTTTTTTATTTGTAGTAATCCCTTTTTCAATAGACTGACCGCAGATTTAAGACATAACTGTACTGTAAAGAAAAATCTATAAGTTAATGTAATAAATCACATACTATAACTGATTATTGCCATTTAAAACTATGAAAAATACATTATGTTGATTATAAAACAGAAATATAGAATGGAAACAACCGTCTGTGGCTCAAGCTCGACTGCCCCTTTCTTTGAGTGGCCCCTCAATGTTGTGGAAACGGGTGGAGGACATTGTCTCCATTAGAATGGGTCCCCCTACGATGCTTCGGCTGTTGATCTGAAGTGCATTCTGTGCTTTGGAACCTCGGGGGCAAACTGTATTTCTGTTATTAATTTTTAGTTTAGCAATTCCCGACGCAACATGGTTAACCTCTATCCGAAATTTCTGCACAAAATTGATAACAGACATTCCAAGAAATATTTTGCCATATAAAAATATATAAAATATTGATGAAATTGATGAATAATAATAATAACAACAAAAATAACAGTTTTTGATTAAAAAACAAAAAAACTAAAATAATTTATAAAATGTTTTGCTCCTGCCCCCTTCCCCCAAAAATAAAAAAACATATATTACCCTTAAAATTTATGAATAAAGAAACAAAAAATAACACATACCCCAAACATTGCAAACACAAAACCCCCAAAAACCTAACAATAGTCTCTGTCAACATCATCCTGGGAGGGATAATACACTGCACTGCAATAGAAATAAAAATCCCTATCATCTATATCTCAATGGGTTCCATCTTTTCTTTTGTTCTTTTTTCTAATGCGGTTTTATAATCCCTGAGACAAGTAGTTCTGGCCCTAGAGTGTTATATATATTAGCGTCTGTAGCATGTATAAGGGACATGTTATCATACCTGTGTCTTTTTATAGGTGATTGATGCCCGGTGAGAGGGTGAAAGGGACCTATACCCCCGTCAGCTGCAGGAAAGGAACAAAGAGACAGGTAATTAATATTTATATTAATTACTGATAACAATCAGGCTAGATACAACATCTAAACCTGCAAAGATGTCATAGTCTCTAACAAAAAATAACACATACCCCAAACATTGCAAACACAAAACCCCCAAAAACCTAACAGTAGTATTTGTCAACACAGGGGCGGACACAGACAGCAGAGGGCCCCTGTGCAAAGAATGTGCCTGCCCCCCCCCACCACCACCAGCACTGTGCCCCCTCATGTACCTAGACCCCACCGGAGTGCCTCCACTTACCCCACCTGTGTAGTGTCGCCACTTGCCTTGTCCACCACAGGTGGATGGAACGGCTCCTGAGGTGGGCTCCGGGTGGCCCCTGTCCCTCTCAGTGTGCTGACCAGGCCCCATGAGTACTACCCTGAGTCAGCCTGACCCTTATCTAGCTGGGAGTTAGAAGTGACTTACAGGCAGGGCCAGACTGGGACCAAAAATAGGCCCAGGCATTTTAAAATAAACA
The DNA here is from genome assembly GCF_029499605.1 of Hyla sarda. Classification (NCBI taxonomy): domain Eukaryota; kingdom Metazoa; phylum Chordata; class Amphibia; order Anura; family Hylidae; genus Hyla; species Hyla sarda. The sequence goes on from NW_026610785.1 coordinate 38,427, forward strand.
GCCCATTTTTATAGTGGGGGTCTGACTCATGGGACCCCCACCAATCACCTTGGTTCAAGTGGCTGCCCAGATGTTGGAAAGCTGCAACTCCCATCATGTCTGAAGTGACTACAGCTGATGGAACAGTCAGGAGACTACACAATGATATCAGTGACTACAGCTCTGATGGGACAGTTAGGAAAATACACAATGATATCACTGACCTGAGTGACGTCTTTTCTGTTGTCTTTATTTTTCTTCTTCATCTGGTCCAGACACCAGGATTTCTTCCATCTTCTCTGCAGAGTCTGACACCTGGACATCATTGGTTCCTTAATTTGTCAGTAGATCCTCATCCTCTGTATGATGACAATAATCATTATAACCTTGCCAAATACTGTACCCCCTGAATATAATACTGCCAACCACTGTACCCCCTGAATAATGCCAACCACTGTACCCCTGAATATAATACTGCTAACCACTGTACCCCTGAATATAATACTGCCAAATACTGTACCCCTGAATATAATACTGCCAACCACTGTACTCCATTAATATAATACTGCCAACCACTGTACTCCATTAATATAATACTGCCAACCACTGTACTCCATGAATATAATACTGCCAAATACTGTACCAACCACTGAATCATCCCATACACCCCACGCACTCCATCCTCAGTCTCCTCATCACCCCATATACCCCACACACCACATCCTCAGTCTCCTCATCACCCCATACACCCCACGCACCCCATTCTCAGTCTCCTCATCACCCCATGCACTCCATCCTCAGTCTCCTCATCACCCCATGCACCCCATCCTCAGTCTCATCATCACCACATGCACTCCATCCTCAGTTTCCTCATCACCCCATACACCCCATGCATTCCATCCTCAGTCTCCTCATCACCCCATGCACTCCATCCTCAGTCTCCTCATCACCCCATGCACTCCATCCTCAGTCTCCTCATCACCCCATGCACTCCATCCTCAGTCTCCTCATCACCCCATACACCCCATGCACTCCATCCTCAGTCTCCTCATCACCCCATGCACTCCATCCTCAGTCTCCTCATCACCCCCATACACCTCACGCACTCCATCCTCAGTCTCCTCATCACCCCATATACCTTAAGCACCTCATCATTATTACACAGCTGACACACCCACATCAGGGCTGCCGTCAGAAATTTTGGGGCCCCTTACACAGGTCAAGGCCCCCTTCAACCCCTCCCCGCCCCCAAGTAATTTTTAGATTGCATATACTTACCAATGCTGTGCCATAGCACAGAATTGATCAGTGTTATTGGCGCTACCTTACTACAGGCTGTTGAAGCTTTCTGCACTAAAAGGTGCACAGATCAGACGAGCCGGAGGCAGATAGGTACCCTCCGCTGAGTTGATCGGGACACCACAATTTTGCTGTGGTCCTGATCAGCTCCTCTGGGCTATCTGGCAACCTATTTTCATACTTTTAGATGCTGCAATGAACTTTGATTGTGGCATCTAAAGTGGTTAATGCTGGACATCACCCTGATTGGTGAACTCTGGCATTAGCCACATGTCCCAGCTCTAACCAACCGGTTATGAAGCATAGAACTGGAGGGGGGCAGGACGTACATTTACACCCTGCAACCTTAAAGAAATACACATATACAGCCTCATATGCGTACACAGCCTCTATATACTCATACATAGCGCCAATACACACATATAGTCATGGCCGTAAATGTTGGCACCCCTGAAATTTTTCTATAAAATTCTCACAGAAAAGGATTGCAGTAACACATGTTTTGCTATACACATGTTTATTCCCTTTGTGTGTATTGGAACTAACCCCCAAAAAAGGGAGGAAAAAAGCAAATTGGACATAATGTCACACTTTAATGTCACAAATTATTGGAACCCTTTCAAAATTGTGGATAAATAAGATTGTTTCAAGCATGTGATGTTCCTTTAAACTCACCTGGGGCAAGTAACAGGTGTGGGCAATATCAAAATCACACCTGAAAGCAGATAAAAAGGAGAGAAGTTCACTTAGTCTTGGCATTGTGTGTCTGTGTGTGCCACACTAAGCATGGACAACAGAAAGAGGAGAAGAGAACTGTCTGAGGACTTGAGAACCAAAATCGTGGAAAAATATCAACAATCTCAAGGTTACAAGTCCATCTCCAGAGATCTAGATTTTCCTTTGTCCACAGTGCGCAACATTATCAAGAAGTTTACAACCCATGGCACTGTAGATAATCTCCCTGGGCATGGATGGAAGAGAAAAATTTATTAAAGGTGTAAACGCAGGATAGTCCGGATGGTGGATAAGCAGCCCCAAACAAGTTCCAAAGATATTCAAGCTGTCCTGCAGGCTCAGGGAGCATCAGAGTCAGCGCGAACTATCAGTCGACATTTAAATGAAATTAAACGCTATGGAGGGGACCCAGGAGGACCCCACTGCTGACACTGAGACATAAAAAAGCAAGACTACATTTTGCCAAAATGAACTTGATTAACCAAAATCCTTCTGGGAAAACGTCTTGTGGACAGATGAGACCAAGATAGAGCTTTTTGGTAAAGCACATCATTCTACTGTTTACCGAAAACGGAATGAGGCCTACAAAGAAAAGATCACAGTACCTACAGTGACATATGGTGGAGGTCAATGATGTTTTGGGGTTGTTTTGCTGCCTCTGGCACTGGGGGCCTTGAATGTGTACAAGACATCATGAAATCTGAGGATTACCAACGGATTTTGGGTCGCACTGTACAGCCCAGTGTCAGAAAGCTGGGTTTGCGTCCGAGATCTTGGGTCTTCCAGCAGGACAATGACCCCAAACATACGTCAAAAAGCCCCCAGAAATTGAAGGCAACAAAGCGCTGGAGAGTTCTGAAGTGGCCAGCAATGAGTCCAGATCTAAATATCATTGAACACCTGTGGAGAGATCCTTAAATTACTGTTGGGAAAAGGCACCTCTTCCAATAAGAGACCTGGAGCAGTTTGCAAAGGAAGAGTGGTCCAACACTCCGGCTGTGAGGTGTAAGAAGCTTATTGATGGTTATAGGAAGACACTGATTTCAGTTATTTTTTCCAAAGGGTGTGCGACCAAATATTAAGTTAAGGGTGCCAATAATTTTGTCCAGACCATTTTTGGAGTTTGGTGTGACAATATGTCCAATTTGCTTTTTTTCCTCCCTTTTTTGGTTTAGTTCTAATACACACAAAGGGAATAAACATGTGTATAGCAAAACATGTGTTACTGCAATCCTTTTCTGTGAGAAATACTTAAATTTCAGGGGTGCCAACATTTACCATTATGACTGTATATGGCACTGAATACATAATCTGAGACTTTAAAACCTCACTTTTAATACTTCTTCTAAAAACCATATATCAAAAAAGAAAGTGAATAGAACTGTATTTATACATATCTGCATCTATTTCCGGCCACCATCTTAGTAGCCATATTAATACTTGCCGCCTGTTCACACCGACCATATATGCACACTTGCCTGAGTGAACTTCCAATTTTCAACATCAATGTGTTAGTCTTATATACAATCATGTGTTCCATGTCCATCGCAGGAATCCTTGTCAGTTATTTTATGTATTTGCATGTATTCAGAATTAGTAGTGTTAGTTTTGTAGTCACACTCATTATTAGTATATTATTGAGAGTTTTAGCACACTCCAAAACATCAATGCATAAATCCTCTCTCTGGCAGACTACATTCTCAGTCTCTTACTGCATGCTATCAAATGAATGGCATTTAACCCATACAGTGCATACAACATAACTGTTCTGATGGCGGCCATAACACATACACACACACTACCCCTATATACACACACACATGGCCATCATACACAGCTTCTATATGCACATACACTGCCTCTATATAAACACATGCATCATAAATATATACACTGCCTCTATATACACACACAGCCATCATACACACAAACACAGCTGCTATATGCACACACTGCCCCTTTATACACACATGGCCATCATACACATACACAGCTTCTATATGCATATACACTGCCACTATATAGACACACACTGCCATCATACACACATATCAGCCACTATACACAAACACTGCCACTATATAGACACACACGGCCATCATACACACATATACAGCCACTATATACACATACACTGCCACTATATATACACACACTGCCATCATACACACATATACAGCCACTATACACATACACTGCCACTATATAGACACACACTGCCATCATACACACATATACAGCCACTATATACACATACACTGCCACTATATAGACACACACTGCCCCTTTATACATACATGGCCATCGTACACAAACACAGCTTCTATATGCATATACACTGCCACTATATAGACACACACTGCCATCATACACACATGGCCATAAATAAATACACTGCCTCTATATACACACACTGCCCCTGTATACACACATGGCCATCATACACATACACAGCTTCTATATACACATACACAGCTTCTATATAAACATACACAGCTTCTATATACACATATACAGATTCTATATACACACACTACCCAATTATACACACACATGGACATCATACACATACACAGCTTCTATATACACATAGACAGCTTCTATATACACATACATAGCTTCTTTATAAACATACACAGCTTCTATATACACATAGACAGCCATCATACACACACACTTTGTCCCCATATACACACACACACACACACACACACACTTACACAGCCATCATACACTGCCCCCATACAAGTAAGTACCTGTGTGCAGTGTAGTCTGCTGCTCCGCTCCTCTATTGCAGGCAGTGGGCAGGAAGAGGAGGAACACGTGATCTGACGTCACTGGCCAGCTGCTACTACAGGCCCTGCTGGTAACTGAGAGCCGCGCACAGGCATGTCTCATACCAACTGCAGCCCCTGACATTATAAAGTGACAGAGTGCTGCCCTCCAGACGGCGCTCCCTCTCGCTCCAGCCTCGCTGGCCAGTCTGGGCAACAGACAGGGCAGGGCTGGAACATAAGAAAAAAGAATATGATGTAGTCAGTCAGTGTACAGTAAGACTCCCCCCCCCCCCCCCCAGCCGTCAGTGAGTGACAGTCACTCACTGACTCGCAAGAAAGAGTGTTGGGGCCAGTTGGGCCTCCCTGAGGGTCCGGGCCCCTTACTGGGGTACCGGTTGTACCCCCCTGATGACGGCCCCTGGCCTGTCCGTCTCGCCCGGCCGGTTTAAAGGTAAATTACTGCTGTCAGCGGCAGGTCCGGGACCTGTTGCTGCAGCATTTAGTATGAAGTACTGGCAGGGGGCCCTGCAGGGGCCCAGACTGTGACCTGGGCCACTAGGTGGGCCCCCTAACACGCTGGGCCCCTGTGCAGCCGAACCGGCTGAACAAGTGATATGTCCGCCCCTGTGTCAACATCATCCTGGGAGGGATAATACACTGCACTACAATAGAAATAAAAATCCCTATCATCTATATCTCAATGGGTTCCATCTTTTCTTTTGTTCTTTTTTCTAATGCGGTTTTATAATCCCTGAGACAAGTAGTTCTGGCCCTAGAGTGTTATATATTAGCGTCTGTAGCATGTATAAGGGACATGTTATCATACCTGTGTCTTTTTATAGGTGAATAATGCCCGGTGAGAGGGTGAAAGGGACCTATACCCCCGTCAGCTGCAGGAAAGGAACAAAGAGACAGGTAATTAATATTTATATTAATTACTGATAACAATCAGGCTAGATACAACATCTAAACCTGCAAAGATGTCATAGTCTCTACCTTATACATGAAGATATATGTGTTTTTAATAAGTACATCGTCTACAGACAGCTTCTTATATAACACAACCATGTCTCAGGTACAGAGATTAGGAACATTTATGATTTCTAATATCTGTTCTTATTTGTAGTAATCCCTTTTTCAATAGACTGACCGCAGATTTAAGACATAACTGTACTGTAAAGAAAAATCTATAAGTTAATGTAATAAATCACATACTATAACTGATTATTGCCATTTAAAACTATGAAAAATACATTATGTTGATTATAAAACAGAAATACAGAATGGAGACAACCATCTGTGGCTCAAGCTCGACTGCCCATTTCTTTGAGTGGCCCCTCAATGTTCTGGAAACGGGTGGAGGACATTGTCTCCATTAGAATGGGTCCCCCTACGATGCTTCGGCTGTTGATCTGAAGTGCATTCTGTGCTTTGGAATCTCGGGGGCAAACTGTATTTCTGTTATTAATTTTTAGTTTAGCAATTCCCACCGCAACATGGTTAACCTCTATCCTAAATTTCTGCACAAAATTGATAAAAGACATTCCAAGAAATATTTTGCCAAATAAAAATATATAAAATATTGATGATGTTGATGAATAATAATAACAACAAAAATAACAGTTTTTGATTAAAAAACAAATAAACAATAATAATTTATCAAATATTTTGCTCCTGCCCCCTTCCCCAAAAATAAAAAAACATATATTACCCTTAAAATTTATGAATAAAGAAACAAAAAATAACACATACCCCAAACATTGCAAACACAAAACCCCAAAAAACCTAACAATAGTGTCTGTCAACATCATCCTGGGAGGGATAATACACTGCACGACAATAGAAATAAAAATCCCTATCATCTATATCTCAATGGGTTCCATCTTTTCTTTTGTTCTTTTTTTCTAATGCGGTTTTATAATCCCTGAGACAAGTAGTTCTGGCCCTAGAGTGTTAAATATATTAGCATCTGTAGCATGTATAAGGGACATGTTATCATACCTGTGTCTTTTTATAGGTGATTGATGCCCGGTGAGAAGGTGAAAGTGACCTATACCCCCGTCAGCTGCAGGAAAGGAACCAAGAGACAGGTAATTAATATTTATATTAATTACTGATAACAATCAGGCTAGATATAACATCTAGACCTGCAGAGATATCATAGTCTCTACCTTATACATGAAGATATATGTGTTTTTAATAAGTATATCGTCTATAGACAGCTTCTTATATAACACAACTGTGTCTCAGGTACAGAGATTGGGAACATTTATGATTTCTAATATCTGTTTTTTATTTGTAGTAATCCCTTTTTCAATAGACAGACCGCAGATTTAAGACATAACTGTACTGTAAAGAAAAATCTATAAGTTAATGTAATAAATCACATACTATAACTGATTATTGCCATTTAAAACTATGAAAAATACATTATGTTGATTATAAAACAGAAATACAGAATGGAGACAACCGTCTGTGGCTCAAGCTCGACTGCCCCTTTCTTTGAGTGGCCCCTCAATGTTGTGGAAACGGGTGGAGGACATTGTCTCCATTAGAATGGGTCCCCCTACGATGCTTCGGCTGTTGATCTGAAGTGCATTCTGTGCTTTGGAACCTCGGGGGCAAACTGTATTTCTGTTATTAATTTTTAGTTTAGCAATTCCCACCGCAACATGGTTAACCTCTATCCTAAATTTCTGCACAAAATTGATAAAAGACATTCCAAGAAATATTTTGCCAAATAAAAATATATAAAATATTGATGAAGATGATGAATAATAATAACAACAAAAATAACAGTTTTTGATTAAAAAACAAATAAACAATAATAATTTATAAAATATTTTGCTCCTGCCCCCTTCCCCAAAAATAAAAAACATATATTACCCTTAAAATTTATGAATAAAGAAACAAAAAATAACACATACCCCAAACATTGCAAACACAAAACCCCCCAAAACCTAACAATAGTGTCTGTCAACACAGGGGCGGACACAGACAGCAGAGGGCCCCTGTGCAAATAATGTGCCTGCCCCCCCCCCTCCACCACCAGCACTGTGCCCCCTCATGTACCTAGACCCCACCGGAGTGCCTCCACTTACCCCGCCCGTGTAGTGTCGCCACTTGCCTTGTCCACCACAGGTGGATGGAACGGCTCCTGAGGTGGGCTCCGGGTGGCCCCTGTCCCTCTCAGTGTGCTGACCAGGCCCCATGAGTAGTCCCCTGAGTCAGCCTGACCCTTATCTAGCTGGCAGGCAGAGGGCAGTGCTCCCCTTTACACTCGCAGCCCTTGACTTAGTACGACACCCCTTGGCACCCCCTGGTTCCTTGGCTCCTTAGTAATAGAAGTGACTTACAGGCAGGGCCAGACTGGGACCAAAAATAGGCCCAGGCATTTTAAAATAAACAGCCCATTTTTATAGTGGGGGTCTGACTCATGGGACCCCCACCAATCACCTTGGTTCAAGTGGCTGCCCAGATGTTGGAAAGCTGCAACTCCCATCATGTCTGAAGTGACTACAGCTGATGGGACAGTCAGGAGACTACACAATGATATCAGTGACTACAGCTCTGATGGGACAGTTAGGAAAATACACAATGATATCACTGACCTGAGTGACGTCTTTTCTGTTGTCTTTATTTTTCTTCTTCATCTGGTCCAGACACCAGGATTTCTTCCATCTTCTCTGCAGAGTCTGACACCTGGACATCATTGGTTCCTTAATTTGTCAGTAGATCCTCATCCTCTGTATGATGACAATAATCATTATAACCTTGCCAAATACTGTACCCCCTGAATATTATACTGCCAACCACTGTACCCCCTGAATAATGCCAACCACTGTACCCCTGAATATAATACTGCTAACCACTGTACCCCTGAATATAATACTGCCAAATACTGTACCCCTGAATATAATACTGCCAACCACTGTACTCCATTAATATAATACTGCCAACCACTGTACTCCATTAATATAATACTGCCAACCACTGTACTCCATGAATATAATACTGCCAAATACTGTACCAACCACTGAATCATCCCATACACCCCACGCACTCCATCCTCAGTCTCCTCATCACCCCATATACCCCACACACCCCATCCTCAGTCTCCTCATCACCCCATACACCCCACGCACCCCATCCTCAGTCTCCTCATCACCCCATGCACTCCATCCTCAGTCTCCTCATCACCCCACGCACCCCATCCTCAGTCTCATCATCACCACATGCACTCCATCCTCAGTCTCCTCATCACCCCATACACCCCATGCACTCCATCCTCAGTCTCCTCATCACCCCATGCACTCCATCCTCAGTCTCCTCATCACCCCATGCACTCCATCCTCAGTCTCCTCATCACCCCATACACCCCATGCACTCCATCCTCAGTCTCCTCATCACCCCATGCACTCCATCCTCAGTCTCCTCATCACCCCCATACACCCCACGCACTCCATCCTCAGTCTCCTCATCACCCCATATACCTTAAGCACCTCATCATTATTACACAGCTGACACACCCACATCAGGGCTGCCGTCAGAAATGTTGGGGCCCCTTACACAGGTCAAGGCCTCCTTCAACCCCTCCCCGCCCCCAAGTAATTTTTAGATTGCATATACTTATCAATGCTGTGCCATAGCACAGAATTGATCAGTGTTATTGGCGCTACCTTACTACAGGCTGTTGAAGCTTTCTGCACTAAAAGATGCACAGATCAGACGAGCCGGAGGCAGATAGGTACCCTCCGCTGAGTTGATCGGGACACCACAATTTTGCTGTGGTCCTGATCAGCTCCTCTGGGCTATCTGGCAACCTATTTTCATATTTTTAGATGCTGCAATGAACTTTGATTGTGGCATCTAATGTGGTTAATGCTGGACATCACCCTGATTGGTGAACTCTGGCATTAGCCACATGTCCCAGCTCTAACCAACCGGTTATGAAGCACAGAGCTGGAGGGGGGCAGGACGTACATTTACACCCTGCAACCTTAAGGAAATACACATATACAGCCTCATATGCGTACACAGCCTCTATATACTCATACACAGCGCCAATACACACATATAGTCATGGCCGTAAATGTTGGCACCCCTGAAATTTTTCTATAAAATTCTCACAGAACAGGATTGCAGTAACACATGTTTTGCTATACACATGTTTATTCCCTTTGTGTGTATTGGAACTAACCCCCCAAAAAGGGAGGAAAAAAGCAAATTGGACATAATGTCATACTTTAATGTCACAAATTATTGGAACCCTTTCAAAATTGTGGATAAATAAGATTGTTTCAAGCATGTGATGTTCCTTTAAACTCACCTGGGGCAAGTAACAGGTGTGGGCAATATCAAAATCACACCTGAAAGCAGATAAAAAGGAGAGAAGTTCACTTAGTCTTTGCATTGTGTGTCTGTGTGTGCCACACTAAGCATGGACAACAGAAAGAGGAGAAGAACTGTCTGAGGACTTGAGAACCAAAATCGTGGAAAAATATCAACAATCTCAAGGTTACAAGTCCATCTCCAGAGATCTAGATTTTCCTTTGTCCACAGTGCGCAACATTATCAAGAAGTTTACAACCCATGGCACTGTAGATAATCTCCCTGGGCATGGATGGAAGAGAAAAATTAATTAAAGGTGTAAACGCAGGATAGTCCGGATGGTGGATAAGCAGACCCAAACAAGTTCCAAAGATATTCAAGCTGTCCTGCAGGCTCAGGGAGCATCAGAGTCAGCGCGAACTATCAGTCGACATTTAAATGAAATGAAACGCTATGGAGGGGACCCAGGAGGACCCCACTGCTGACACTGAGACATAAAAAAGCAAGACTACATTTTGCCAAAATGAACTTGATTAACCAAAATCCTTCTGGGAAAACGTCTTGTGGACAGATGAGACCAAGATAGAGCTTTTTGGTAAAGCACATCATTCTACTGTTTACCGAAAACGGAATGAGGCCTACAAAGAAAAGAGCACAGTACCTACAGTGACATATGGTGGAGGTCAATGATGTTTTGGGGTTGTTTTGCTGCCTCTGGCACTGGGGGCCTTGAATGTGTACAAGACATCATGAAATCTGAGGATTACCAACAGATTTTGGGTCGCACTGTACAGCCCAGTGTCAGAAAGCTGGGTCTGCGTCCGAGATCTTGGGTCTTCCAGCAGGACAATGACCCCAAACATACGTCAAAAAGCCCCCAGAAATTGATGGCAACAAAGCGCTGGAGAGTTCTGAAGTGGCCAGCAATGAGTCCAGATCTAAATATCATTGAACACCTGTGGAGAGATCCTTAAATTACTGTTGGGAAAAGGCGCCTCTTCCAATAAGAGACCTGGAGCAGTTTGCAAAGGAAGAGTGGTCCAACACTCCGGCTGTGAGGTGTAAAGAAGCTTATTGATGGTTATAGGAAGACACTGATTTCAGTTATTTTTTCCAAAGGGTGTGCGACCAAATATTAAGTTAAGGGTGCCAATAATTTTGTCCAGACCATTTTTGGAGTTTGGTGTGACATTATGTCCAATTTGCTTTTTTTCCTCCCTTTTTTGGTTTAGTTCTAATACACACAAAGGGAATAAACATGTGTATAGCAAAACATGTGTTACTGCAATCCTTTTCTGTGAGAAATACTTATTTTTCTTGAAAAATTTCAGGGGTGCCAACATTTACCATTATGACTGTATATGGCACTGAATACATAATCTGAGACTTTAAAACCTCACTTTTAATACTTCTTCTAAAAACCATATATCAAAAAAGAAAGTGAATAGAACTGTATTTATACATATCTGCATCTATTTCCGGCCACCATCTTAGTAGCCATATTAATACTTGCCGCCTGTTCACACCGACCATATATGCACACTTGCCTGAGTGAACTTCCAATTTTCAACATCAATGTGTTAGTCTTATATACAATCATGTGTTCCATGTCCATCGCAGGAATCCTTGTCAGTTATTTTATGTATTTGCATGTATTCAGAATTAGTAGTGTTAGTTTTGTAGTCACACTCATTATTAGTATATTATTGAGAGTTTTAGCACACTCCAAAACATCAATGCATAAATCCTCTCTCTGGCAGACTACATTCTCAGTCTCTTACTGCATGCTATCAAATGAATGGCATTTAACCCATAGAGTGCATACAACATAACTGTTCTGATTGCGGCCATAACACATACACACACACTACCCCTATATACACACACACATGGCCATCATACACAGCTTCTATATGCACATACACTGCCTCTATATACACACATGCATCATAAATATATACACTGCCTCTATATACACACACAGCCATCGTACACACATACACAGCTGCTATATGCACACACTGCCCCTTTATACACACATGGCCATCATACACATACACAGCTTCTATATGCATATACACTGCCACTATATAGACACACACTGCCATCATACACACATATCAGCCACTATACACAAACACTGCCACTATATAGACACACACGGCCATCATACACACATATACAGCCACTATATACACATACACTGCCACTATATATACACACACTGCCATCATACACACATATACAGCCACTATACACATACACTGCCACTATATAGACACACACTGCCATCATACACACATATACAGCCACTATATACACATACACTGCCACTATATAGACACACACTGCCCCTTTATACATACATGGCCATCATACACAAACACAGCTTCTATATGCATATACACTGCCACTATATAGACACACACTGCCATCATACACACATGGCCATAAATAAATACACTGCCTCTATATACACACACTGCCCCTGTATACACACATGGCCATCATACACATACACAGCTTCTATATACACATACACAGCTTCTATATAAACATACACAGCTTCTATATACACATAGACAGCTTCTATATACACACACTGCCCAATTATACACACACATGGCCATCATACACATACACAGCTTCTATATACACATAGACAGCTTCTATATACACATACACAGCTTCTATATAAACATACACAGCTTCTATATACACATAGACAGCCATCATACACACACACTTTGTCCCCATATACACACACACACACACACACACTTACATAGCCATCATACACTGCCCCCATACAAGTAAGTACCTGTGTGCAGTGTAGTCTGCTGCTCCGCTCCTCTATTGCAGGCAGTGGGCAGGAAGAGGAGGAACACGTGATCTGACGTCACTGGCCAGCTGCTACTACAGGCCCTGCTGGTAACTGAGAGCTGCGCACAGGCATGTCTCATACCAACTGCAGCCCCTGACATTATAAAGTGACAGAGTGCTGCCCTCCAGACGGCGCTCCCTCTCGCTCCAGCCTCGCTGGCCAGTCTGGGCAACAGACAGGGCAGGGCTGGAACATAAGAAAAAAGAATATGACGTAGTCAGTCAGTGTACAGTAAGACTCCCGCCCCCCCCCAGCCGTCAGTGAGTGACAGTCACTCACTGACTCGCAAGAAAGAGTGTTGGGGCCAGTTGGGCCTCCCTCAGGGTCCGGGCCCCTTACTGGGGTACCGGTTGTACCCCCCTGATGACGGCCCCTGGCCTGTCCGTCTCGCCCGGCCAGTTTAAAGGTAAATTACTGCTGTCAGCGGCAGGTCCGGGACCTGTTGCTGCAGCATTTAGTATGAAGTACTGGCAGGGGGCCCTGCAGGGGCCCAGACTGTGACCTGGGCCACTAGGTGGGCCCCCTAACACGCTGGGCCCCTGTGCAGCCGAACCGGCTGAACAAGTGATATGTCCGCCCCTGTGTCAACATCATCCTGGGAGGGATAATACACTGCACTACAATAGAAATAAAAATCCCTATCATCTATATCTCAATGGGTTCCATCTTTTCTTTTGTTCTTTTTTCTAATGCGGTTTTATAATCCCTGAGACAAGTAGTTCTGGCCCTAGAGTGTTATATATTAGCGTCTGTAGCATGTATAAGGGACATGTTATCATACCTGTGTCTTTTTATAGGTGAATAATGCCCGGTGAGAGGGTGAAAGGGACCTATACCCCCGTCAGCTGCAGGAAAGGAACAAAGAGACAGGTAATTAATATTTATATTAATTACTGATAACAATCAGGCTAGATACAACATCTAAACCTGCAAAGATGTCATAGTCTCTACCTTATACATGAAGATATATGTGTTTTTAATAAGTACATCGTCTATAGACAGCTTCTTATATAACACAACTGTGTCTCAGGTACAGAGATTAGGAACATTTATGATTTCTAATATCTGTTTTTTATTTGTAGTAATCCCTTTTTCAATAGACTGACCGCAGATTTAAGACATAACTGTACTGTAAAGAAAAATCTATAAGTTAATGTAATAAATCACATACTATAACTGATTATTTCCATTTAAAACTATGAACAATACATTATGTTGATTATAAAACTGAAATACAGAATGAAGACAACCGTCTGTGGCTCAAGCTCGACTGCCCATTTCTTTGAGTGGCCCCTCAATGTTGTGGAAACGGGTGGAGGACATTGTCTCCATTAGAATGGGTCCCCCTACGATGCTTCGGCTGTTGATCTGAAGTGCATTCTGTGCTTTGGAATCTCGGGGGCAAACTGTATTTCTGTTATTAATTTTTAGTTTAGCAATTCCCACCGCAACATGGTTAACCTCTATCCTAAATTTCTGCACAAAATTGATAAAAGACATTCCAAGAAATATTTTGCCAAATAAAAATATATAAAATATTGATGAAGTTGATGAATAATAATAACAACAAAAATAACAGTTTTTGATTAAAAAAACTAATAAACAATAATAATTTATAAAATATTTTGCTCCTGCCCCCTTCCTCAAAAATAAAAAAAACATATAGTACCCTTAAAATTTATGAATAAAGAAACAAAAAATAACACATACCCCAAACATTGCAAACACAAAACCCCCAAAAACCTAACAATAGTGTCTGTCAACATCATCCTGGGAGGGATAATACACTGCACTACAATAGAAATAAAAATCCCTATCATCTATATCTCAATGGGTTCCATCTTTTCTTTTGTTCTTTTTTCTAATGCGGTTTTATAATCCCTGAGACAAGTAGTTCTGGCCCTAGAGTGTTATATATATTAGCGTCTGTAGCATGTATAAGGGACATGTTATCATACCTGTGTCTTTTTATAGGTGATTAATGCCCGGTGAGAGGGTGAAAGGGACCTATACCCCCGTCAGCTGCAGGAAAGGAACAAAGAGACAGGTAATTAATATTTATATTAATTACTGATAACAATCAGGCTAGATATAACATCTAGACCTGCAAAGATGTCATAGTCTCTACCTTATACATGAAGATATATGTGTTTTTAATAAGTATATCGTCTATAGACAGCTTCTTATATAACACAACTGTGTCTCAGGTACAAAGATTGGGAACATTTATGATTTCTAATATCTGTTTTTTATTTGTAGTAATCCCTTTTTCAATAGACAGACCGCAGATTTAAGACATAACTGTACTGTAAAGAAAAATCTATAAGTTAATGTAATAAATCCCATACTATAACTAATTATTGCCATTTAAAACTATGAAAAATACATTATGTTGATTATAAAACAGAAATACAGAATGGAGACAATCGTCTGTGGCTCAAGCTCGACTGCCCCTTTCTTTGAGTGGCCCCTCAATGTTGTGGAAACGGGTGGAGGACATTGTCTCCATTAGAATGGGTCCCCCTACGATGCTTCGGCTGTTGATCTGAAGTGCATTCTGTGCTTTGGAATCTCGGGGGCAAACTGTATTTCTGTTATTAATTTTTAGTTTAGCAATTCCCACCGCAACATGGTTAACCTCTATCCTAAATTTCTGCACAAAATTGATAAAAGACATTCCAAGAAATATTTTGCCAAATAAAAATATATAAAATATTGATGAAGTTGATGAATAATAATAACAACAAAAATAACAGTTTTTGATTAAAAAACAAATAAACAATAATCATTTATAAAATATTTAGCTCCTGCCCCCTTCCCCCCCCAAAAAAAAAACATATATTACCTTTAAAATTTATGAATAAAGAAACAAAAAATAACACATACCCCAAACATTGTAAACACAAAACCCCCAAAAACCAAACAATAGTGTCTGTCAACATCATCCTGGGAGGTATAATACACTGCACTACAATAGAAATAAAAATCCCTATCATATATATCTCAATGGGTTCCATCTTTTCTTTTGTTCTTTTTCTAATGCGGTTTTATAATCCCTGAGACAAGTAGCTCTGGCCCTAGAGTGTTATATATTAGCGTCTGTAGCATGTATAAGGGACATGTTATCATACCTGTGTCTTTTTATAGGTGATTAATGCCCGGTGAGAGGGTGAAAGGGACCTATACCCCCGTCAGCTGCAGGAAAGGAACAAAGAGACAGGTAATTAATATTTATATTAATTACTGATAACAATCAGGCTAGATACAACATCTAAACCTGCAAAGATCTCATAGTCTTTACCTTATACATGAAGATATATGTGTTTTTAATAAGTATATCGTCTATAGACAGCTTCTTATATAACACAACCATGTCTCAGGTACAGAGATTAGGAACATTTATGATTTCTAATATCTGTTTTTTATTTGTAGTAATCCCTTTTTCAATAGACTGACCGCAGATTTAAGACATAACTGTACTGTAAAGAAAAATCTATAAGTTAATGTAATAAATCACATACTATAACTGATTATTGCCATTTAAAACTATGAAAAATACATTATGTTGATTATAAAACAGAAATACAGAATGGAGACAACCGTCTGTGGCTCAAGCTCGACTGCCCATTTCTTTGAGTGGCCCCTCAATGTTCTGGAAACGGGTGGAGGACATTGTCTCCATTAGAATGGGTCCGCCTACGATGCTTCGGCTGTTGATCTGAAGTGCATTCTGTGCTTTGGAATCTCGGGGGCAAACTGTATTTCTGTTATTAATTTTTAGTTTAGCAATTCCCACCGCAACATGGTTAACCTCTATACTAAATTTCTCCACAAAATTGATAAAAGACATTCGAAGAAATATTTTGCCAAATAAAAATATATAAAATATTGATGAAGTTGATGAATAATAATAACAACAAAAATAACAGTTTTTGTTTAAAAAACAAATAAACAATAATAATTTATAAAATATTTATAAAAACATATATTACCCTTAAAATTTATGAATAAAGAAACAAAAAATAACACATACCCCAAACATTGTAAACACAAAACCCCCAAAAACCTAACAATAGTGTCTGTCAACATCATCCTGGGAGGTATAATACACTGCACTACAATAGAAATAAAAATCCCTATCATCTATATCTCAATGGGTTCCATCTTTTCTTTTGTTCTTTTTTCTAATACGGTTTTATAATCCCTGAGACAAGTAGTTCTGGCCCTAGAGTGTTATATATATTAGCGTCTGTAGCATGTATAAGGGACATGTTATCATACCTGTGTCTTTTTATAGGTGATTAATGCCCGGTGAGAGGGTGAAAGGGACCTATACCCCCGTCAGCTGCAGGAAAGGAACAAAGAGACAGGTAATTAATATTTATATTAATTACTGATAACAATCAGGCTAGATATAACATCTAGACCTGCAGAGATGTCATCGTCTCTACCTTATACATGAAGATATATGTGTTTTTAATAAGTATATCGTCTAAAGACAGCTTCTTATATAACACAACTGTGTCTCAGGTACAGAGATTGGGAACATTTATGATTTCTAATATCTGTTTTTTATTTGTAGTAATCCCTTTTTCAATAGACAGAGCGCAGATTTAAAACATAACTGTACTGTAAAGAAAAATCTATAAGTTAATGTAATAAATCACATACTATAACTGATTATTGCCATTTAAAACTATGAAAAATACATTATGTTGATTATAAAACAGAAATACAGAATGGAGACAACCGTCTGTGGCTCAAGCTCGACTGCCCATTTCTTTGAGTGGCCCCTCAATGTTCTGGAAACGGGTGGAGGACATTGTCTCCATTAGAATGGGTCCCCCTTCGATGCTTCGGCTGTTGATCTGAAGTGCATTCTGTGCTTTGGAATCTCGGGGGCAAACTGTATTTCTGTTATAAATTTTTAGTTTAGCAATTCCCACCGCAACATGGTTAACCTCTATCCTAAATTTCTCCACAAAATTGATAAAAGACATTCGAAGAAATATTTTGCCAAATAAAAATATATAAAATATTGATGAAGTTGATGAATAATAATAACAACAATAATAACAGTTTTTGATTAAAAAACAAATAAACAATAATAATTTATAAAATATTTTGCCCCTGCCCCCTTCCCCCCAAAAAAACAAACATATATTACCCTTAAAATTTATGAATAAAGAAACAAAAAATAACACATACCCCAAACATTGTAAACACAAAACCCCCAAAAACCTAACAATAGTGTCTGTCAACATCATTCTGGGAGGGATAATACACTGCACTACAATAGAAATAAAAATCCCTATCATCTATATCTCAATGGGTTCCATCTTTTCTTTTGTTCTTTTTTCTAATGCGGTTTTATAATCCCTGAGACAAGTAGTTCTGGCCCTAGATTGTTATATATATTAGCGTCTGTAGCATGTATAAGGGACATGTTATCATACCTGTGTCTTTTTATAGGTGATTAATGCCCGGTGAGAGGGTGAAAGGGACCTATACCCCCGTCAGCTGCAGGAAAGGAACAAAGAGACAGGTAATTAATATTTATATTAATTACTGATAACAATCAGGCTAGATATAACATCTAGACCTGCAGAGATGTCATAGTCTCTACTTTATACATGAAAATATATGTGTTTTTAATAAGTATATCGTCTATAGACAGCTTCTTATATAACACAACTGTGTCTCAGGTACAGAGATTGGGAACATTTATGATTTCTAATATCTGTTTGTTATTTGTAGTAATCCCTTTTTCAATAAACTGACCGCAGATTTAAGACATAACTGCACTGTAAAGAAAAATCTATAAGTTAATGTCATAAATCACATACTATAACTGATTATTGCCATTTAAAACTATGAAAAATACATTATGTTGATTATAAAACAGAAATACAGAATGGAGACAACCGTCTGTGGCTCAAGCTCGACTGCCCATTTCTTTGAGTGGCCCCTCAATGTTCTGGAAACGGGTGGAGGACATTGTCTCCATTGAAATGGGTCCCCCTACGATGCTTCGGCTGTTGATCTGAAGTGCATTCTGTGCTTTGGAATCTCGGGGCAAACTGTATTTCTGTTATTCATTTTTAGTTTAGCAACTCCCACTGCAACATGGTTAACCTCTATCCTAAATTTCTGCACAAAATTGATAAAAGACATTCCAAGAAATATTTTGCCAAATAAAAATATATAAAATATTAATGAAGTTGATGAATAATAATAACAACAAAAATAACAGTTTTTGATTAAAAAACAAATAAACAATAATAATTTATAAAATATTTTGCTCCTGCCCCCTTCCCCAAAAATAAAAAAACATATATTACCCTTAAAATTTAAGAATAAAGAAACAAAAAATAACACATACCCCAAACATTGCAAACACAAAACCCCCAAAAACCTAACAATAGGGTCTGTCAACATCATCCTGGGAAGGATAATACACTGCACGACAATAGAAATAAAAATCCCTATCATCTATATCTCAATGGGTTCCATCTTTTCTTTTGTTCTTTTTTCTAATGCGGTTTTATAATCCCTGAGACAAGTAGTTCTGGCCCTAGAGGGTTATATATATTAGCGTCTGTAGCATGTATAAGGGACATGTTATCATACCTGTGTCTTTTTATAGGTGATTGATGCCCGGTGAGAAGGTGAAAGTGAGCTATACCCCCGTCAGCTGCAGGAAAGGAACCAAGAGACAGGTAATTAATATTTATATTAATTACTGATAACAATCAGGCTAGATATAACATCTAGACCTGCAGAGATGTCATAGTCTTTACCTTATACATGAAGATATATGTGTTTTTAATAAGTATATCGTCTATAGACAGCTTGTTATATAACACAACCATGTCTCAGGTACAGAGATTAGGAACATTTATGATTTCTAATATCTGTTTGTTATTTGTAGTAATCCCTTTTTCAATAGACTGACCACAGATTTAAGACATAAATGTACTGTAAAGAAAACTCTATAAGTTAATGTAATAAATCACATACTAAAACTGATTATTGCCATTTAAAACTATGAAAAATACATTATGTTGATTATAAAACAGAAATACAGAATGGAGACAACCGTCTGTGGCTCAAGCTCGACTGCCCATTTCTTTGAGTGGCCCCTCAATGTTCTGGAAACGGGTGGAGGACATTGTCTCCATTGAAATGGTTCCCCCTACGATGCTTCGGCTGTTGATCTGAAGTGCATTCTGTGCTTTGGAATCTCGGGGGCAAACTGTATTTCTGTTATTAATTTTTAGTTTAGCAATTCCCACCGCAACATGGTTAACCTCTATCCTAAATTTCTGCACAAAATTGATAAAAGACATTCCAAGAAATATTTTGCCAAATAAAAATATATAAAATATTAATGAAGTTGATGAATAATAATAACAACAAAAATAACAGTTTTTGATTAAAAAACAAATAAACAATAATAATTTATCAAATATTTTGCTCCTGCCCCCTTCCCCAAAATTAAAAAACATATATTACCCTTAAAATTTATGAATAAAGAAACAAAAAATAACACATACCCCAAACATTGCAAACACAAAACCCCCAAAAACCTAACAATAGTCTCTGTCAACATCATCCTGGGAGGGATAATACACTGCACTACAATAGAAATGAAAATCTCTATCATCTATATCTCAATGGGTTCCATCTTTTCTTTTGTTCTTTTTTCTAATGCGGTTTTATAATCCCTGAGACAAGTAGTTCTGGCCCTAGAGTGTTATATATATTAGCGTCTGTAGCATGTATAAGGGACATGTTATCATACCTGTGTCTTTTTATAGGTGATTGATGCCCGGTGAGAAGGTGAAAGTGACCTATACCCCTGTCAGCTGCAGGAAAGGAACAAAGTATCTAAGTGTCCTCCTTACCCCGTGATAGTCTTCCTTTTATTCCACTAACTTCCCTCCTTTGTTCAGTGCCCTTAGGACGTTAATTATTTCGTTAATTAGGATGTTATATTTCATTTTTTGTCCGTATTGCAGCTGTTAAAATGATGGTCCTTCCCATGCTACTTTACATTTTTGAGACTTTATCGGTCTGGGTCCCGCATGCTGCTCTCCGCTCGCTGTACTCAACCATTTTTAATTTTATTTGGGATGTCAAGCGGGACCGTTTGCTTATGCCCTAGTTGTTTGCCAAGTTTTTGTTTCAGTGGGTCGTAAAAATAAAAAAATGTAATTCTGTTGTAACCCCTGATTTTTTATTTTTACAAGGGGTTAATGCAGAAAAAGCTCCATAAAATTTGTTACCTAATTTCTCTTGATTCTGGAAATACCCATATCTGGATGTAAGTCGGGGGCCATGTCGCCTTTACACAGCCCCCATGGTGCCAGAACAGTGGAAACTCCCCACAAGTCACCCCAGTTTGGAAACTGCACCCCTGCAGTGAGCATTTACACCCCACTTGCATTTGACAGATTTTTGGAAGATTGCTTTGCGTCCACATATGGGGTATATCTGTACTTGGAAAAAATAGTGTTACAAATTTTGGGGGACTTTTTTCATTTTGCCTTTTATGAAAAAGAAAAGTTGGGGGCTGCACTAGTTGGGGGCAACACCAGCATGTTAGTGTAAAATTATTATTTTTTTTACACTAACATGCTGGTGTTGCCCCATACTTTTAATTTTCATAAGCAGTAAAAGAAGAAAAAGACTCCCAAAATTTGTAACACAATTTCTCTCAAGTACTGATATACCCCATATGTGGACGCAAAGCGTTCTGCGGGCACACAACAGGGCTCAGGAGTGAGAGAGCACCATGTTCATTTGAGGCCTAAATTAGTGATTTCCAGATGGATCCTTGCAGAGATTCTAAAATAAACGCAATAGAATAAACAACCACATGTGACCCCATTTTGGAAACCACACCCCTCAAGAAATGTAACAAGGGGTGCAGTGAGCATTTACACCACACTGGTGTTCAACAGATTTTTTGGAACAGTAGGCTGTGCATATGTAAATTACATTTTTGATACTACAGACCACTGTTCCAAAAACTTTTCAGACATCTGTGGGGGTGTAAATGCTCACTTCACTCCTTGTAACATTCCATAAAGGGTTTAGTTTCCAAAATGGGGTCACATATGCTTTTTTTTTTTTTTTTTGCGCTTATGTCAGAAGCCACCAATGAGCAAATCACCAATTTAGGCCTCAAATGTACATTTGCTGTCTCCTGAGCCATGTTGTGCACCCACACAGGGACGTGCACAGACATTTTGAAGGGCAGGGGCTCAAGTAAAAAAAAGAGGGCACTTTTCATAAATTAAAAAACGTCTGCCAGACTTAATGGGCAGATGTGCTGCGGCCCAGGGACACAGTGGACTCCCGCCGGGTCTCCTCGACATTCCTATGCCCATAAAAGTTGGTGTTTTTGTAAAATCGAGTCAAGAACAGTTTCTATGAAGGTCTGCCATGTGTATATACACTTTGGCTGTGCTGTCAGTCTTATTTACAGAAAACATGTGACAGCTGCCCTATAATATACTGTATTATAGATTAGATTTATACAAAACCTGTGCAGAGAAAGAGCGGTGCAGTCGCCCATAGCAACCAATCAGATCGTTTTGCAGAGGACTTTTCCTCTGCAAAGGTTTTAATAAATCTCCCCCTATATGCCCCCACCTGAGCTCTATATGACAGAACCCATCACCAATCACCCAGCACCCATCACCAATCACCCAGCACCAATCAACCAGCACCCATCACCCATCCCCAATCACTCAGCACCCATCAACAATCACCCAGCACCCATCACCAATCACCCAGCACCCATCACCCAGCACCAATCACCCAGCACCAATCACCCAGCACCCATCACCAATCACCCATCACCAATCACCCATAACCAATCACCCATCACCAATCACCCAGCACCCATCACCAATCACCCAGCACCCATCACCAATCACCCAGCACCAATC
Source organism: Hyla sarda (assembly GCF_029499605.1). NCBI lineage: Eukaryota > Metazoa > Chordata > Amphibia > Anura > Hylidae > Hyla > Hyla sarda. Next base: position 61,391 of record NW_026610785.1, read on the forward strand.
ACCCAGCACCCATCACCAATCATCCAGCACCAATCACCCAGCACCCATCACCAATCACCCAGCACGCAGCACCAATCACCCAGCACCAATCACCCAGCACCCAGCACCAATCACCCAGCACCAATCACCCAGCACCCATCACCCAGCACCAATCACCCAGCACCAATCACCCAGCACCCATCACCCAGCACCAATCACCCAGCACCAATCACCCAGCACCCATCACCCAGCACCCATCCCCAATCACCCAGCACCCATCTTATGCAGGAATCTTCTCACAGCCCTGGTTCTTACACTGAAGAGATGGACACCACACTAATATATACTTACAGTCTACAATATACTAGAGTTGGCAAAAAAAGAATAATAAATATACAAAGACATCCATGCATAGCACAGCATACAGGATGGAGGCAGGGAAGCTCCGCCTCCATTGCGCACAAGACTGACTTCGCATACTAGCAATGTGGGGCAATACCTAGAAAATGGAAAGACCAATTTTTGTATACTGCACTGTAACCTAGTGCATTGGGTTTAGTGCGAGTAAACAGCCTGTCAGTTTCCCTTTAATTATATACCTTACCCCCCTTAATGATCTATATACTGTGCCACCATTCATCTATTGATTCCCTATATACTGTGCCACCATTAATGAACTATATACTGTGCCACCATTAATGAACTATATACTGTGCCACCATTCATCTATTAATTCCCTATATACTGTGCCACCATTAATGAACTATATACTGTGCTAGCATTATTGAACTATATACTGTGCCACCATTAATGAATTATATACTGTGCCACCATTCCTCTATTAATTCCCTATATAATGTGCCACCATTAATGAACTATATACTGTGCCACCATTAAAGAATTATATACTGTGCCACCATTCATCTATTAATTCCCTATATACTGTGCCACCATTAATGAACTATATACTGTGCCACCATTAATGAATTATATACTGTGCCACCATTCATCTATTAATTCCCTATATACTGTGCCACCATTAATGAACTATATACTGTGCCACCATTAATGAACTATATACTGTGCCAGCATTAATGAACTATATACTGTGCCACCATTAATGAACTATATACTGTGCCACCATTAATGAACGATATACTGTGCCACCATTAATGAACTATATACTTTGCCAGCATTAATGAACTATATACTGTGCCACCATTAATGAACTATATACTGTGCCACCATTAATGAACTATATACTGTGCCACCATTAATGAACTATATACTGTGCCCCCATTAATGAACTATATACTGTGCCACCATTAATGAACTATATACTGTGCCACCATTAATGAACTATATACTGTGCCACTATTATTTAACTATACTGTGCCACCACTAAGGGTGCGTTCCCACGTGCATATTTTCTGCTGCAGATCTGCTGCAGATTTGCTTTAGCAGATTTCTCTACCCATTGTCAATGGGAAGCAAAATCTGCAGCAGATCTGCAGCAAAAATAGGCACGTTTGAACGCACCCTAAGGATCTATACACAGTGCCAGCATACACAAAAAATATAATGTTCCAATATAATGAAATATATACTGTGCTTCCATAAATTCCCTATATACTATGCTTACATTCCTCCAATAATTCCTTAATAATGTGCTTCATACAATAAATACAAGCACATAACATAAAGGCACATACATTACATAGGTCATATACACACATACAGTACATAGGTAATATACACACATACAGTACATAGGTAATATACACACATACAGTACATAGGTAATATACACACATACAAAGAGACACTGACACATAAATACAGGTACAAATATACATTAAGAAACATAAATACACAGACACACATATAACATGGAATATATACTAAAAGATACAGCCAATAAGCACATCATACATACAGGTACACACATACAATCACTCACAGATATATACACACATACATACATACACACACACACACACACATACAGATTCACTTGCTCATATACGTACACACATACATAGATTCACTTGCTCATATATATACACACACATACATAGATAGATTCACTTGCTCACATTATATACACACACATATACATACCAGTGGCGTTGCGACCCGGGTGCGGGGGGTGCGGCCCTAACCTAATGGGGTGACATCAAGACGCTCCGCAGCACCTCCCTCCCCATCTACACTGACACCCCCCTACTGTGCCCGACCGGCCTCCCATCCGTCAGCACCCCCCCCCTGCCTTTACCTGCGCTGTGTGTGTGCGGTGCGCCCGACCATCAGCAACCCCCCCCCCTTTCAGTGCGTCCGTCCGTCATCACACCACCCCCCTCACCTTCACCAGCACTGTGCCCCGCCTCCGCTCCCACGTCTGCGCCGGCCTGACGTCACACCGCATGACCGCGCAGGGGGACGTCAGTTACGTCACTCGCAGGGCGCCCAGTGAGAAGGATCGCTGCGCTGGATGGGTGAGTGTGTGTGTCTGTCTCTCTGTCTGTCTGTCTCTATCTATGTTTGTGTGTGTGACTCTGTGTGTGTGACTGTGTGACTCTCTGAGTGTTTGTGTGTGACTGTGTGTGCGTTTGTTTGTGCGACTCTGTGTGTTTGTGTGACTGTGTGTGTGACTGTGTGTTTGTGTGACTCCCTGAGTGTGTGTGTGACTCTGTGTGTGTGTGTGTGACTGTGTTTGTGTGACTGTGTGTGTGACTCTGTGTGTGTGTCTGTCTGTGAGTGTGTGTGTCTCTGACTGTGTGTGTGTTTGTGTGTGTGTCTCTCTGTGTTGTATGTGGGGTTTTTTGTGTGTGTGCGTGTGTGTGTGTGTGTGTGGGGGGGGGGGGGGGGTTGAACCAGCGATCCAATGTGGGGAGACTTTGACCCATTGTGGGGAACCTGCAAGGGAACATGCGGCCTAATGTGGGGAAACTACTACCTAATGTGGGGAGTCTATTCTACCTAATGTGGGGAGTCTATTCTACCTAATGTGGGGAATCTGTGCTACCGAATGTGGGGAATCTATGCTACCTAATGTGGGGAAACTGCTACCTAATGTGGGGAATCTGTGCTACCTAATGTGTGGAAATTGCTACCTAATGTGGGGTAACTGGTACCTACCTAATGTGGGGGAACTGGTACCGAATGTGGGGAATCTATGCTGCCTAATGTGGGGAAAAGATGCTACCTAATGTGGGGAAACTGCTACCTACCTAATGTGGGGGAACTGCTGCCTACCTAATGCTCCCCCCCTGGCAGTAGCACCCTCATCATCCACCAGAAACACCCCCCCCCCCCAGCAGCACCTCCATCAGCAGATCCTGTCAGGAGGATGATCCTGCCGAAGGATGATGGGGGTAATACTGCCAGGGGGGATGGCCAGTAGCACCCTCATCATCCTCCAGCAACACCCCCCCCCCCACCCAGTAGTAGCACCCCCATCATCCACTAGCAACACCACCAATACCTCCCTCCCGTGGTAATAGCATCAGCTAACGGATGTTGAGGGGTGTTACTGCGGTTGTGGTATTATATTCAGAGGGTGCACTGTATGGCAACGTTATATTCAGAGGGCGCAGTTTGTGGTAGTATTATATTCAGAGGGCGCAGTGGGTGGTAGTATTATATTCAGAGGGCGCAGTTTGTGGTAGTATTATATTCAGAGGACGCAGTTTGTGGTAGTATTATTAGAGATGAGCGAACTTACAGTAAATTCGATTCGTCATGAACTTCTCGGCTCGGCAGTTGATGACTTATCCTGCGTAAATTAGTTCAGCCTTCAGGTGCTCCGGTGGGCTGGAAAAGGTGGATACAGTCCTAGGAAAGAGTCTCCTAGGACTGTATCCACCTTAGCACCTGAAAGCTGAACTAATTTATGCAGGAACTGCATCAACTGCCGAGCCGAAAAGTTTGTGACGAGTTGAATTTACTGTAGTTCGCTCATCTCTAAGTATTATATTCAGAGGGCGCAGGGGGTGGTAGTATTATATTCAGAGTGTACAGTATGTGTTGGTATTAAATTCAGAGGGTACAGTATGTGGTAGTATTATATTCAGTGGGTACAGTGTGTGGCTGTATTATATTCAGGGGTACAGTATGTGGCAGATTTATATTCAGAGTGTACAGTGTGTGTTGGCATTATATTCAGAATGTACAGTGTGTGGTAGTATTATATTCAGTGGGTATGGTGTATGGAAGGTTTATAATCAAAGAGTATAGTGTATAGTAGTATTATATTTAGAGGATACAGTGTCTGGCAGGTTTATAATAATAATTGTTTTCATATAGAGGATGAAAATGTGCTGACATAGTGAGGAGACGTCTGGGCGTCACATTCTACAGACAGAAGTTTTAGCTGGACCAGGCGGTATGTACCATCTGAATTAGATAAGGGAAGACTATAGAGAAGACGTCACCTGTAGTCACTGATATCATTGTTCATTCTCCTCTCTATGTCCTATCAGACCTGTAGTCCCTTGTCAGTTCTACAGTTAGGTCAGTGAAACTACAACTCCCAGCATAACCTCACCACTGCTCAAATGGGTACTCTACTGGAAAACATTTTTTTAATCAACTGGTGCTACAAAGTTAAACATATTTGTAAATTACTTCTATTTAAAAATCTTAATTCTTCCAGTACTTATTAGCTGCTGTATAAGCGATTCACAGGAAGTTATTTTCTTTTTTAATTTATTTTCTGTCTGACCACAGTGCTCTGTGCTGACACCTCTGTCCATGTCAAGAACTGTCCATAGTAGGAGCAAATCCCCATAGCAAACCTCTCCTGCTCTGTACAGTTCCTGACATGGACAGAGGTGTCAGCAGAGAGCACATCCTGTGGTTTCAGTGTGTGCAGCTGTCGGGTGTGGCTCCATTTGCTCTCCAGACTTCCAGGCAGAGAAGCAGGTTTTTACATCGGGCTTTCCCAGGAGCGTGGCAGGCTCCTTGGGAGGGCTTTCCTGCATGGAGCCTCGGGCTTCTACCTCTCATTCCCGGCTGGCGAGAGGGGGGAAGAAAGTGTCTACAGCCGGATTCAAGGTCGGGGTGAGACGTTCCAGCAGGGCCCGCAGAAATGTGGAGCCCACTCCCCTGACCGGATCAGAGGGACATAAGGCATCAGCAAAGACCAGCGGTCCTTCTGTTACCCCGGAACCCCAGCAATGGGGGGCACGGGGACCAAGGGAGTCATTGGCGACATATGGCTCAAGGATACAAGCAAAGATGGCGGAGTACGAAGAGCTGGGCAGGAAGCTGAGGAGTCTGAGAGAGGACCTGAGATTTGCCCGCTACCAGGCTGACCAGGGCCCTACAGGTAAGAGGCAGAAGTTCACTGCCCAGGTGCGGGCTCTGAAGATAGAGGTGGCGGAGGTGGAGGAGGCCAAAAGAAAAATCTCTGAGGGAGCAGAATTCCTAAAAGAAAAACTGGTTAATGAGGAGAGATTCAAGGAAAGGAAGTATGGTGCATGCTGCCCTCAGGAGAGCAGTGAGGAGGAGGAGGAAGGAGGGGAGGAAGATGGCGGAGAGTCGGCTGTGGGAAGTGAAATGGATGCCACCCCTAGTGTGTGTGAGCCCCAGCCCCCCCAAGATAGCTACCCTGAGCCCGCCCAGGTGGCGCTACCCTCCAGTGATGGGGAGACAGAGGAGAGCGGTGAGGAGAAGCTGGCCAGTGGGGGTTTGCTGCAAGCCATTATACAGCAGGAGTCCCCTACCCGTATGGAGGATTTTACCTTTGGTGAGGATCTTGGTAAAGATGATCTAGTAAAGAAAAGGAAGAAAAGGCAGAAGGTTCAGGAGACTGTGACTTATGTGTTTCGTCCTTTCCAGCAGTCTGGGCCAGCTGTAAAGTTGGTTCAGACTGCTGGGCCCCCCAAACTGCCAGTCCCCGTTTCTGTGGTGAAGCAGGGCCAGAAAGGGGGTTACAGCATGGCGTCCAAGACGGCAGAGGACGCTATAGAGCCAGCAAGTCCTATTGGGCTTAAGGTGAGCAGCCCTGGTGCTGCGGGAGCGCCCCAGTGTGGTGGGGGGCGTGTCCAGGCACCAGGGGCAAGCTATGCTACTGTTTGCTCGGGGAGCGGTTCCCCAGGTGTTGCTGGCACTGAGGGGCACTTCCCTGTGAGGGGGGGGAGTGTCCAGATAAGTGATATGTCTGTGTGCTTGGGGGGCGGTCCCCCGAGTGCTGTGGACATTACCGGCGTTGCAGGGCACTCCTCTGTGAGGGGGGGAGTGTCCGGGCATCGGGAGTGGAAAACGGTCGGTCTGTGTGTGCTGTGGGTGCTGCGGGGCACTCTCCTGTGAGGGGGGAGAGTGTCCGAGTGCCAGTGCCAGCCTCAGAGCCCATGCAGTCGGGAAGACATGATGATGGCGTTGTGGGAGGAGCTGGGGTGCGCTCGGAGGGGCAGCCCCAGGCTCAGGCAGTAACATCGCCCATGGAGGAGGAGCCATCAGAGTCGACCCCAGCAACAGCAAAGCCAGCAAAAAAGACTCTGTTAAAACCGGCAGTACTACAAGTCCCAGCCAGCCCAGGATATGTTAGGCACGGCGAGAGTGTAGGGGGTGAGGATGATGGGTGTGGTAGTGTTGTGAATGAGAAGAGTGCATGTGGGAGTGTTAGTGGAGTGAATAATGGTGGGAGTAGTGGTGGTATGAATACAAAGTCTGGTATGGATGATGAGAATTGTGGTGTGAATGTTGGTGGGTGTAGTGGTGTGAATGGTGGTCCTGGGTCTGAGTCTGTTTCTGGTTCGGCTGCCCCCCCGGTAGTGACTGCTCCTAGGAGCTATGCTCATGTCGCTGCCGGGGGGTCCCCCTCTCCATCCGGCCCCGGGGGTCAATCGAGGTAGAGGGAAGGGGTGAGGTCGACCTGTCTTTCTGGATAGAGAGGCACGGTTTGGGGGCATTCCGAGAGCAGAATGGGGAGGTGGTCTGGTCCCTCCCGACACCCGGGCAGGACAATAACCGTAGGAACATGGTCCGTCTGATTTGGAGGGGCAAGGATGTGTGCCCGCCTCGCGCTAAAGTGGTTGAGCTCCTCCTCCAGATGGAATTCAGGGCGAGTGACATCTTTGCCCTGATTCACCCCTATGGTTCGTCCGAATTTGACGTCAGTTTTGTTCGACCGGAGGGTCTCGAACTCTTCTGGTCGAACTACGAAGTGCGAAGAATGAGCCCGGCTGGCGGGATTTTGCTGTAAAGGCTATTTCCCGTCAGAACTCAGTCAAGAAAGTGACAGTTTTGACTCGTAACGAGTCACTCTCCTGCTATGACATCATGACCTGGCTGGGACGGTATGGGGATGTGACGGACATGCCCAAGAAAAATCTAGATGAGCACGGGATCTGGTCTGGGGCCTGGACGTTTTCCGTCAAACTCAAGCGTTCAGGTAGTACAGTTGCCCACATTCCGTCAGCTGCCTTCCTTGGACGTGACAGAATCCAGGTCTTTTACCAGGGGCAGCCTAAGGTCTGTCACAGGTGCGGTAGCCCCACCCATTTTAGTGCAGCCTGTACTGTACAGGTTTGTGCTTTGTGTGGTGGGGTGGGTCATCTGGCTGCATCCTGCAGACAGATCCGGTGCCACCTGTGTGGTGTCCTCGGGCACCCTTTCAGCCGTTGTCCAAGCGCCTTTGCCCGTGCTGGGCCGGGGAGAGCTGTGAAGTTGCCCCGGCTTGGGAGGGTACGAGCAGGGATGGGGGCATAACAGGGCTAGTGACGAGGAAAAAGGGCCCCGCCAAACTAAGGCGGGAGGAAAATCGTAAGAGGAGTAGGGAGCTGGAGAGTGCCCAGGTGACTGGGGTAGCTCCGGCCCCTGCTCCTGAAGCTGGCCCTGTAACCACTGAAGCCCTGGGGGAGAACATGCTGGATGAGGAGATCAGGAGGCTGCGCAGAGAGGAAGGCAAAATGGCCGACCCTTCTGATTCCTCCCACTATGAAAGTGTGGATGAGGAGAGTGGGGAAAGGCCAAAAAAGAAAGACAAGGGCAAAAGGAAAGGGAGAAAGAAGAGGTCGGAGCCCTCTGTTAAGCCTTGTACTACGGACCAGGTCCAAAACGGAAGCCTGACTGCCCCCCCTCTGATTGACCTGTCAAACCGGTACCTCGTCCTCGATACCATCTGGTGAGGGCAGGGTGCCTAGTATGAGAGAGCCTCTGGGGGGAACTGGGCCCTGTCCTGCGGAGGCATCTTCCTCGGAGGGCAAGGCTAGACTGGGGCCGGATGGAGACGGGGACCACATGGACCAATCAGAATCTAAGAAAAGGTCCAAAAGTGGTCCTGCCCTTTCCTCTTCTTCAGGGGATGAGGGGGCGAAAAAGAAAGGTAAGCAGAAGTAAAGGTGTGGCCGTCTAACTCAATCACCCATGATGGCGGCACTCACCCCACTGACGCTGGCATCTATTAATTGTGCCAGTATAAAGTCTGATACGGCTAGATTCGCAGCCTTCGATTTTCTTGGCCGTGTTGAAGCCGATATTTTCTTTTTACAGGAGACCAGGTTGTCAGATCTAGCCTCTCTGGTGAAAGCCAGAAGAGAGTGGAGGCGCGGGCCCTCCCACTGGTCTCTTGCGGCTGAGCCGTATAGTGGGGTGGCGGTCCTTTTTACCGCTCCGGTTGAATGCAGACGGGTTATTGAGTTAGAAATGGGGAGGTGCCTGATCTTAGATGTCCTCATGAAGGGACAAGAGCTCCGGCTCATAAACATCTATGCCCCACAAACTAAGCTGGGCCGTAAAAATCTTTTTATGAGGATTAAGCCCTTCCTTTTTACAGGCCGGCAGGTGATCTTTGGAGGGGACTTCTATAATGTCACGAGGTCCCAAGATAGGAGAGGCTCCAATGGTCCGCTGGATTGCGATAGTGTGGTCCTTAATAATATAGTTAGGGAAGCTCGCCTAGAGGACGCCCACATCCGGAGCCCCTCAGGCCACGCGGGTTTCACCTATCATCAAGGTAGTCGCAGGTCTAGGATAGATAGGTTTTATTTGAAGGAGGAAGCCGTCTCTTCCGCATTGTCCGTGGTTGAGGTGGAATTCTCCGATCACTGTATGATTTTGTTTTCCTTGAATGTTTCAGAGACCCCCCGGATGGGTAAAGGTTATTGGAAGCTGAATTCGTCCCGCCTGGAGGAAGCAGAGATAAGACAGTCCTTTGAGGATTTTCTTCAGAGTCAGGTACCTTTACTGGGCCTTTGTAGTAGTAAGTCAGAGTGGTGGGAGATATTCAAGAAGCGGGTTGCGGGGTTCTTCCGCCAGCTCTCGAGCCTCAGGTCCCTGAACAGGTATCGCTTGTATCAGGGTCTGAGGAGGAAACTCGAGCTCCTTGTCTCGACTGGAGGTAGTCGGGAGGATATCTCCAGAGTGAAGTCCTTGCTGATGAGGTGTCAGTACGATAGGCACGCATCTTTGGTTTTTGAGAGGGATTTCGGGAAGTACCGCTCGCCCGACCCTTACAGGAACTGCAAGATGTCAGTTAGTAGTAAAGTAGTCTCAGGACTGGTTGATAGTACGGGATCCCTGAATCGGTCCAGATCAGGGATCCTGGAGGTCGTCAGATCTTTCTACTTGCACCTCTTGGGGAGGAAGGATCTAGATCGAGACAGGATGTTGGCTTTCCTGGCTGAAACCATTCCTGAGCCAGGGGTAGACCCCTCTCTTGATGTTTTGGCAGAAGATATCAGGGAAGAGGAAGTGAGACTGGCGATTGAGGGGCTCGCCCCCAAGAAGTCGCCAGGTCCGGATGGCTTAACATCCGAGTGGTATAAGACCTTTAAGGAGTCTTTAGCTCCCCTCTTGACCAAGGTATTCAATGAGTGTCTCTCCTCGGGCACTCTGCCAAAGTCAATGAGGAGGTCGGCCCTGATTCTTCTCTCAAAAGGAAAAGATCCTAGCCGTATTGAGAATTGGAGGCCCATAGCTCTTCCCAATACGGACAGGAAGCTTCTGGCCAAGATACTGTTTAATCGGCTGGTGAAGTTTGCACCCCGGCTCCTTTCGGGGGCTCAGCACTGCTCTGTTCCAGGCCGAAGCACCTTAAGTGCTGTCCTCAGTGTCAGGGAGGCAGTGGAGCGGAGTAGTGCGGGTCTCTGGAAGGGGTACTTACTGTCCTTGGATCAGGCCAAAGCATTTGATTGGGTGAACCAAGAGTACCTCTGGTCCGTCCTCCTGAGATATGGCTTACCGAGTACTTTCGTGAATTGGCTTAAGATCTTGTATGCCGGGGCAGAGAGTTTCCCACTGGTGAACGGGTGGTCTGGCCGCTCTTTTGAGGTGGGGTCCGGAGTCCGTCAGGGTTGTCCTTTGAGCCCGCTTTTATACGTGTTCGCGATTGATCCCTTCGTCCGGAGGGTAGATCGTGGGCCGTTGGCGGGAGTCGGGATGAGTCTGGTGGAGCTGGATGTCACCCAGAGAGTGGTGGCGTACGCTGATGATGTCACTATTTTCGTCTCCTCGAGGAAGGAGGTCGATGTGGTGATGTCAGAGGTGGAGCGCTACTCGGAGGCATCCGGGTCCAAGATCAACCGGGAAAAGTGTGAAAGTCTCTGGCTGGGAGGGGGGGATCCCACGTTTGATCTCCCGCACACCCTCCCAGGGCCCCAAGACTCAGCAAAAATTCTGGGCATCACATTCGGCCAGGATGATTATTCCACCAAAAACTGGGACGGTAAGCTCCATGATGCCACTCAGAGGGTGAACCAGTGGAAGGGTTGGTCTATGACCCTCAGGGAAAGGGTGCACCTGATCAAATCATACCTGCTCCCCTTGTTTATCTATCTGGGCAGTGTATGTATCTTGCCAGATGCTTACTACACTAAGGTCTACAGCCTGTTTTTCCAACTGTTATGGGGGAACAGGTTGAACCTAGTCAAGAGGGAGGTTACGTACCGTACGAGGAGACTAGGGGGTTTATCTATGGTAAACCCTGTGGTGTTCTTAACCAACACCTTCTTGAAAGCTAACATCTCGAACCTCTGGAAAGAGAAGGCTTCTCCGTGGGTACTCTCCTGCAGGGAATGGTTTCGGCCTTTCTTCCAGGAATGGGAGAGAGGAGGGCAAGTGAAGGACCTCCGTACACCACATGGATATCTTCCGGCTTACGCTACCCCGACTCTGAAGGCGATACGTCGGTGGGGTCTGGGAGTGTGGGAGATCAGGACCCAGTCAAGGCAGTTCCTTGACAAACGGGTTCTGTTGACCCACTTCCAGAAGCCTCTGGCGCTCAGGGACTGCCCAGGTCGGGATCTGAGGGTGGGGTTGTATCTTTTAAACTTGAAAAGGATCCCCCAGAAGTTTTGGGACTTGGCCTGGCGCTGCTTTCAGGGGAAGCTAGGTGTAAGGGACAACCTGAAGTACAGGAACTCTGATGACCGGGGGTGTCCCCGAGAAGAGTGTGGACACGCTGGAAAGCATGGACCACTTCCTGCTTCATTGTCCCTTTAACGTAGGGGTCTACAACCGGGTGGGCGCTTCCATCGGCTGGAGTCAACTTGCCGGCCTTACCTATTCGGAGTGGGCTTATGGGGCATTCAGGACCCTCGGTGGCCGAGATCGGGGCACTTTATTTTTAGTCAGCTTAGTGGTTAAGTATCACACGTGGAATGCACGGTGTTTAGTGTCCACCCAGCAGAAAGTCCTCTCCGGGGTGGAGGTCTGTAGGAACATCACCGGTGACCTCGGGAAGATCAGGTCTTTGGAGTATGGCAGTCTTGGTACCAGTAGGGCTTCTCTCCTATGGAGAGGGTTTTCTTTTCATGTGCCCTAGGTACTAGACCTTTTTGGTAGAGTACCTTTATTTTGGTTAGGGACAGGCATACAGGTATAGAGATAGGGTGATAGTAGGGTCAGTTTTAATGAAGGGATAGAATTAGGGAGAATAGTAGGGGGAATTAGGGAAAGAGTTTAAATTTCTTCAGTGTATCAGATCTGCCATCCTTTTCCCTGGTGGTGGGCTGTTGCATGTGCACCATAGCTTTTTGTTTTGTTTACAGCTGATATGGTATGAAGGGCTTACAGGCACTGAACTTGGGCCTAAATTGGGTTGTGGTCTTGTATATAAGGTTGTATTTAGTTGGTTGGTTGGAGTGCTAGGTGGGGAGGGGGTATTAGTGTTTTTTATTTTTATTTTTTTATTTATTTATTTTTCTCCTTAGGGGATCTGACATGGGTCAGTTAAGGACTGGACTTAAGAACTGTACGAACGGTTATGGACTGACCCATGTACAGGAGGGGTGGTGTGGGAGAGGGCACAGTTTTAGTGTAGGATTTATTTTAGTGTTTTTGTAGGTATTTTTGTGAGGCACATTTATTATATTTCTATGTATACTGTGCTATGTATATTGTTTTATATTATTTATTTGTTGGTATATTGTGTTATGTATTTTGTTTTATATTGTTGCATTAGCCATAAGAAAAGGGCAGTCGGACCAGTTGTAGTTATGTATTATTATTATTATTATTATATGTAGGTGTTTTTGTCTGTGTATATATAACTTATTTAAAAAGCTTTTTTTTTGATAAGCCAAGTTGTGCTGTTGTTATGTTCATTCTCAATATGTGTGTGTGTGTGTGTGTTTGTTAGTTTTGGAGATTATGCGTGTGTTATGTTTTCTGTTGCTTGATTTATTTATTTATTTATTTTCCCAAGTATGGATGATTTTGAGTTATAGCCAGGTGGTGCTGAATTTTATGTTGGTTTATTTATTTCATTTAATTAGCCAAGTTGAGCTAATAAAATTTTTTATTTATTTATTTATTTTTTATATATATATTTTTTTTTTTTATTTATTTTTTTTATGTTATGTGTGTGAGTGTGAATTTCATAGTTTGCTTAGGTGTATAGGTATAGTATAGTTGTAGTTTGGTATATTTTAGAATTTATTAAAGCTGGGCTGGCCGGTTAGGCAGGGTTTTATTTTATTTTACATTTCTGTTGTAGCTGGTTAAGCTTGTTTTGTGTTTCTGTTTTTTGGAATTGTTTTGTATTTTTATAATAAAAAAGAGTGTCAGCAAATAGCACTGTGGTCAGACTGGAAATAACTACACAACTTCCTGTGGAGCATACACCAGCTTATAAGTACTGTAAGTATTAAGATTTTAAATAGAAGTAATTTAAAAATCTGTTTAACTTTCTGGCACCAGTTGATATAAAAGTAAATGTTTTCCAGTGGAGTACCCCTTTAAGTAATTCTGGGAGCAGTATATTTAAATGATGAAAACTTCTTTAACCCTTTCCCATTCTGTGGCAACTGGTATATCTGATTATTATACTGGAATTTCTCATAATGCGCTACAACAGTGGTGTCTGTCACAAAAGGCTAAAAACTTACTGGGGGGAGGAGGGAGGTATGGGAGTGACACCATTTTCTACCGCACCGGGTGACACCAACCCTAGCAACGCCACTGTATACATACATACATACATATACATAGATTCACTTGCTCATATATATATACACATATACATAGATTCACTTGCTCACATATATATATACACACACACACACACACACACACACATACATACATACACATATACATAGATTCACTTGCTCACATATATAGGCACATACATAGAGATAGACACACACACAAACACACATATATATGCACCTCACACTGACATACCGTCACTCACATATATACAGAGTCACTTACACTAAGGCCCCAGCCATCCCTCTCTGCACAGGCACATACATAGAGATACACACAAACACATACACACAAATATATATATACATACACACACACACTGACATACAATCACTCACATATACACACACACACTTAGACACAATCACTCACATATATTTACAGTCACTTACAGTAAGGGCTGCATAGACTGAATTTTGTGTCTGGACATGCAGTGGGCGGGGCTTCTCTCTGCCTCCGCTGCTCCTGTCTCCTCCGTGTGGAGAGAAGCAGAGAAATGGCAGATAATGACAGGGTGAGTGGCGCCCCTTGCTGCAGGGAGGGCAGAGCACCCTCCATTAAACCACATACAAATCTCCCCAGCAATGGATCCTTTTTACTTCACCTGTCACCCTGCAGCTCTTTTTGTGAGGGCACTAGAGGGGCAGGTGAGGAAAAGGGCAGGGGCTCCAGCCCCCCTTTCACTCCTATGTGTGCACGTCCCTGCACCCACACATTGCTTTGTGTCCACATATGGAGTCAGGGGTGGACTGACAACACTTGGGGCCCCCGGACCAAAAAAAGGAAGGGCCCACTGCCTCCTCAGTCTTCTACCACGTCCCTTTATTATATTCAGTGGGTATTGGCAGAAGTTAATTCGCCCCCCCCCCTTTTCCCATAAGTATAAGCAGCAGTTAACACCCCCCATTTCCCCATGGGTATAGGCAGCAGTTAAACTCCCCACCCCTTTCCCCATATCGTTAAGCCCCCTAACCCTTTGCCCATATAGGCAGCAATTAAACCCCCACCCTTTCCGCTACGATGGTTAAGAAAAAATTATGCTCACCAGATATCCCACGCAGCGATCTCCTCAGCAGCAGGGCCCATGTCTTCTCTCCTTCACAGTGCAGGCACCGATGAGTGACGTCATCGGCGCCTGCACTGCATGTTGCATGGGGGGGGGCGGAGGTCACGTCTCCTCCGTGTGTAGGCCGCAGATACGGCTCGCACAGAGGAGATGCGCTCTGTTGTATGTGCGTGCAGCGCACATACAGGTGTGGTGGCCCAGTACGGGAGGTGTTTCTCCAGGTGTCCCCAGGTCCCCCTGCATTAGTTTCTCAATGGTAAATATGTTGTACTGTATAAAATGTGTTATCACCTTAAGAGTTATACCATGTGATATGCCATGTGCTTGTTACCCAGGAGGTACCAGTTACCAGGTGATTCCAGGGGTGACCTATGGGCTCCCTGCTAGTCTCCCCCATATAAGCCCTGGGTGGAGCTAGCCTCTCTCTCTCTTTGAGCTCTGCTCTTCTGCTAAGCTGAGGTGCACTGCAGTCGTGCCTAGTGTGTATGTCCAGAGGGTTGGTAACCTCAAAGTCAAGTCCTGCAGCCACCATCAAGTCAAGTAAGCTAAAGTTACAGCTGTATGAGTCAAGTCAAGTCAGTCCCTGTCATTTGTCAATTCAGCGTGGTTTGCATTTAATTGTCCAGTCCTACTACGAGTCCTAGCAAGCCCTTAAGGTCTCTGCGTCACTGGTGAACTCCTTGTGCCGTGGCTGAACTGTATAGACTTTACCAACTGTCTACCCTCAGTAAAGCTACCGTTGTCAGTAACTTGGCGTCGGAGTCTTTATTGCCCCCCGTGCCTAGCCCAGGATCCAGCAGTATACCTTCAGTTGGTTTTAGGCTAAACCACGCACTGGCATCATGAATACAAGGGGTTAATGCCATCTGCCCCTAGGGTAACAACACACCCCGCTACCACACAGGAGAAAGAAGCACTGTCTGCCGGGATGAGTGTCCCGGATCCTTACTAGCGGCAGGGCCCTTTACCCGGCCGGGCCCTCAGACAACGTCTGATCCGACCATCCGGTCAGTCCTCCCCTGTATGGGGTATTTCCGTATTCAGGGGAAATTGTGTTATAAATTTTGGGGGTCTATTTCTCCTTTTACCTCCTTGTAAAAATGAAAGGTATTGGGGAACACCAGCATGTGAGTGTAAAAAGTGAATTTCTCTTACACTAACATGCTGGTG
Source organism: Hyla sarda (assembly GCF_029499605.1). NCBI lineage: Eukaryota > Metazoa > Chordata > Amphibia > Anura > Hylidae > Hyla > Hyla sarda. The sequence continues at coordinate 77,040 of NW_026610785.1, forward strand.
TAGCCCCCAACTTTTCTTTTTCATAAGGAGTAAAAGTAGCAAAACTCCTCCAAAATTTGTAACACAAATTTTCCTGAGTATGTAAATACCCCATATGTGGCCCTAAACTGATGCTTTGAAATACGACAGGGCTCCGGAGAGAGCTCCATGCGCATTTTAGGCATAAATTAGGGATTTGCATAGGAGTGGACTCCTATGCAACCATTGTGCTTGCCTCTTCCACTAAAAGTACCCTACAGCAGTGTTTCCCAAACAGGATGCCTCCAGCTGTTGCAACACTACAACTCCCAGCATGTTTGGACAGTCAATGGCAGTTCGGCCACGCTGTGGAGTTGTTGATTTGCAATAGCTGGAGGCTGCATTTAGTAAACAGTGCCGTACGAGCTGTTATTAATTTTTATTGGGGGGTTGGGTCGGGAGGTAATGATGCAAAGGTGTGTGTCTATGTAGTGTTTTAATCTTTATTTTTGTGTTAGTGAAGTGTAGGTGATTTTTCTGTACGTACACACAGTCGGGTTTACAACAAGTTTTCCGCTACAAGTTTGATCCACGGCAAATTTCTCACAACTCAAACTCGGAACGGGGAACTTATGGCACCGATCTCTTTTTTTTCCAGGCCATTGGGTCACCAGAGATCCGAATGGCCTGGAAATGTCATATGGAAGGTCACAGTTTAGAGACCACTGCACAGTGGTCACCAAACTGTGGCCCTCCAGATGTTGCAAAACTACAACTTTCAGCATCCCCAGACAGCCAACCCCATGTTTCCTGCTGTGAGTTTGAAGAGGAGCAGGCTCTCTGTGCCAAATTTTTGGCAGCAAATTTCCGCTGATGAAAATCCACCTCAACCCCTATTTTATAATGCAGATCTGTCACAAATATGCAGCAAAATGAGCATAATGAGCGGCTGTTCTGACTCGGATTTCACTAAGGTTCATTATTTTTCTCTAGGATACAGCATGGCGGCAGCAGCTACATCATAAGTATTTAAAATATTTTTAATGCTGCCCCCCAGGTTCCTGGTTGAAAATATAGCCCAGTGTGTCAGAAATGTGACAGACCCTATTTAACTCTTCCCATTTCATTTATTTTCTTTTTTTTTTCTTCTTTCCTGCCTTCTAAGATAACTTTTTATTTTTCCACCAACAGAGTCGTATAATGGGGATTTTTTTTATTTATAGCACAACATTCTTTAATATTTTGTCTTGTAAAATGCTAGATATCACAATGGAAGCCTAACAGATCCCATTAAAAATAACACTATAAAATCATACAGTGGCCTTACCAGCTTTCTTTCTTAACCTTCCCTTATGACATCACACATGTGACATCAGTCTTTGGTTGATACCTTTACCAGCCACTAGTACAGTTCAGGCCTTAGGTATCAGAGGGAGCGCACACAAAGAGCAGATGAGGAAGAGGACAAGATGACACAGGAGAGGTACATCAATCCTAAATATTGATCAGAATACATCTAGAGTTCTAGACTTGCAAATAATGACTAGATCTTTTAAATATAATGTGTCACAATAATAGTGTTAATTGTATTAAATCTAGTTATTTAACTATACACTTTGCTGATGATCACAAACGACCAAGTGTATTCTGTTTATATTCAATTCTATTATACAAAGAGTTGGGGGGGTGTATGTCCTGTATGGGTATATTAAGTCTATGGGGGAGAATCATCAAAACCTGTGTAGAGGAAGAGTGGAGCATCAGATCAGATCGCTTCTTTCAGTTTTTAGAGGCCTTTTTAAAATGAAAGAATCAATCTTATTGGTTTCTACGGGCAACAGGTCAACATTTCCTCTGCGCTGGTGTTGATAAATCTCCCCCTATATGTATAGTTTTCTATACTAAGAAAGTCAAAAGCACCTAAATGTCTAAAACACACCTATATGTTCAGTGTATGTGACCTACTAATGGGGGTGACAGGGAAGTAATGTAAGAGATGTCTGACCTTTAACATGACCTCCTGTTATAACCTAAAACAAGAAATTAGGCTGAAATAACGTATATTTCACTATTATAATGCTGGATTTCTTGTATGACTATTAGTACTGAATCATAAAAAGAAATGCATACATTGAATTTTCTTTAACATGATTGTCCCACAGAGCAAATTTGGTAAAATCAGATGTGTGCCCCATACATATATGTAAAGGGGTACAAAAATAATTTATATCCCTGTAGAGTTCTTCTCCCTCATGGATCTGATCCCCTAGTATCCTCTCTGAGCTGGAACCCTACCGTTGCCAGGCAACTTTCCCCCAATCCCCCTTGCTTATAAGCACAGTGGAAACAAACTGCCATTACCTTCAGGACACTGCAGTTGAACTGATCATGTGTTAAAGAGCATTCACACCACGTTTTAGCTATTCAGGGACCTGATTTGGCTGGGGGCAGTGAAAACCAGGTGCTCCCTTATCCCAGCCAGACCTGGCCCCCTTCTCATTCATTTGAATGATCTGACCAGAGTCAAACTGCGGTTTTCAGTTGGTTCAGAAAAACGGATATGGGGCAAAAATGAGCCGACCGGCGACATTGTTTGACTCCGGTTGGCTCATTTAAATGAATGAGAAGGGGGCCGGGACCGGCTGGGATATGGGAGCGCCCGGTTTTCACTCCCCCCAGCTGGATCCGGTCCCCATATAGCTAAAACGTGGTGTGAACCCACCCTTACCCCGACTTAGTGGGTCGTAACCAACAGTTATCAATACAATGCAGGTACATGGAGAATTAGTAATCTTATATCTCTCAAACAATATTGTAATCCTGGTACATTGAAATATGTTAAATGTCACATAATGCATTAGTATAGAACTTTTGTTTGTTGGTATTTTTTTTTTTTAAATGAGACAACTTCTTTAACCCCTTAAGGACCCAGCCATTTTACACCTTAGGACCAGGCCATATTTTGCACATCTGACCACTGTCACTTTAAACATTAATAACTCTGGAATGCTTTTAGTTATCATTCTGATTCCGAGATTGTTTATTCGGGACATATTCTACTTTAACATAGTGGTAACATTTTGTGGTAACTTGCAACCTTTCTTGGGGAAAAATCCCAAAATGTGATGAAAAATTTGAAAATTTAGCATTTTTCTAACTTTGAAGCTCTCTGCTTGTAAGGAAAATGGCTATTCCAAATATTTTTTTTATATTCACATATGCAATATGTCCACTTTATGTTTGCATCATAAAATTTACGTGTTTTCACTTTTGGAAGACACCAGAGGGCTTCAAAGTTCCAAACTCACTATTTTTCAGGGACCAGTTCAGGTTTGAAGTGGATTTGAAGGGTCTTCATCTTAGAAATACCCCACAAATGACCCAATTATAAAAACTGCACCCCCCAAAAGTATTCAAAATGACATTCAGTCAGCGTTTTAACCCTTTAGGTGTTTCACAGGAATTGCAGCAAAGGGAAGGAGAAAATTCACAATCTTCATTTTTTACACTTGCATGTTCTTGTAGACCCAATTTTTGAATTTTTACAAGGGGTAAAAGGAGAAAATGTATACTTATATTTGTAGCCCAATTTCTCTCGAGTAAGCACATACCTCATATGTCTATGTAAAGTGTTCGGCGAGCGCAGTAGAGGGCTCAGAAGCGAAGAAGGGAGTTTTGGAGAGTACGTTTTTCTGAAATGGTTTTTGGGGGGCATGTTGCATTTAGGAAGCCCCTATGGTGCCAGAACAGCAAAAAAAAAAAAAAAAACACATACCATACCATTTTGGAAACTAGACCCCTTGAGGAGCGTAACAAGGAATTAAGTGAGCCTTAATACCCCACAGGTGTTTCACCACTTTTGCATATGTAAAAAAATAAATAAAAAATTCACTAAAATGTGTGTTTCCCCCCAAATTTCACATTTTTGCAAGGGTTAATAGCAGAAAATACCCCCCAAAATTTGTAACCCCATCTCTTCTGAGTATGGAGGTACCCCATAAGTTGACCTGAAGTGCACTACGGGTGAGAAGAGAAGGAGTCATATTTGGCTTTTTGAGAGCAAATTTAGCTCGGGGGGCATGTCGCATTTAGGAAGCCCCTATGGTGCCAGGACAGCAAAAAAAAACCACATGGCATACCATTTTGGAAACTAGACCCCTTGAGGAATGTAACAAGGAATCAAGTGAGCCTTAATACCCCACAGGGGTTTCACGACTTTTGCATACGTAAAAAAAAAAAATTCACTAAAGTGTGTGTTTCCCCCCCAAAATTTCAAATTTTTGCAAGGGTTAACAGGGGAAGCCCCTATGGTGCAAGGACAGCAAAATAACCCCCACATAGCATACCATTTTGGAAACTAGACCCCTTGAGGAACATAACAAGTGGTACAGTGAGCATTTACCCCCCCCCCCCCCCCCCCCCACTGGTGTCTGTCAGATCTTTGGAACAGTGGGCTGTACAAAATGTTTTATTTGCACAGCCCACTGTTCCAAAGATCTGTCAGACACCAGTGGGGTGTAAATTCTCACTGCACCCCTCATTACATTCTGTGAGGGGTGTAGTTTCCGAAATTGGGTCACATGTGGGGTTTTATTGTTTTTGCGTTTGTCAAAACCGCTGTAACAATCAGCCACCTCTGTGCAAATCACATCAAATGTACATGGTGCACTCTCCCTTCTGGGCCTTGTTGTGCGCCCCCAGAGCACTTTGCGCCCACATATGGGGTATCTCCGTAGTCGGGAGAAATTGCTTTACAAATTTTGGGGGGCTTTTTTCCCTTTTACCTCTTGTCAAAATGAAAAGTATAGGGCAACATCAGCATGTTAGTGTAAAAAATTTATTTTTTTACACTAACATGCTGGTGTAGACCCCAGCTTCACCTTTTCATAAGGGGTGAAAGGAGAAAAAGCCCCCCAAAATTTGTTAGGCAATTTCTCCCGAGTACGGTGATACCCCATATGTGGCCCTAAACTGTTGCCTTGAAATACGACAGGGCTCCGAAGTGAGAGAGCGCCATGTGCATTTGAGGCCTGAATTAGGGATTCGCATAGGGGTGGACATAGGGGTATTCTACGCCAGTGATTCCCAAACAGGGTGCCTCCAGCTGTTGAAAAACTCCCAGCATGCTTGGACAGTCAACGGCTGTCTGGCAATACTGGGAGTTGTTGTTTTGCAACAGCTGGAGGCTCCATTTTGGAAACAGTGGCGCACCAGACGTTTTTCATTTTTATTGGGGAGGGGAGGGGGGCTGTGTAGGGGTATGTGTATATGTAGTGTTTTTTACTTTTTATTTTATTTTGTGATAGTATAGTGTAGTGTAGTGTTTTTAGGGTACAGTCACATGGGCGAGGGATTACAGCGAGTTTCCCGCTGCGAGTTTGAGCTGCCGCGCAAAATTTGCTGCATCGCAAACTTGCAGCCTGATACTCACTGTAAGCCCCCTGCCCATGTGAATGTACCCTGTACATTCACAGGGGGGCCTCCAGCTGTTGCAAAACTACAACTCCCAGCATGCACTGTCTATCAGTGCATGCTGATAGGTATAGTTTTGCAACAGCTGGAGGCACACGGGTTGGGAAACACTGAGTTAGGAAACAGACAATGTTTCCCAACCAGTGTGCCTCCAGTTGTTGCAAAACCACTACTCCCAAACATTCTCAGGCATGCTGGAAGTAGATGTTCTGCAACATCTTGAGAGCCAGATGTTGCCGAACTACAACTCCCGGAATGCTTGGAGTTGTAATTTTGCAACATCTGGAGGACTACAGTTTGTAGACCACTAATACAGTGGTTCCCAATCTGTGCCCTTCCAGATGTTGCAAAACTACAACTCCCAGTATGCCAAAACTGTCCAGGCATGCTGGGAGTTGTAGTTCTGCAACATCTGAAGGGCCAGATGTTACAGAACTACAACTCCCAGCATGCCTGGACAGTAATGGCATGCTGAGGATGTGTAGTTTTGCAACATCTGGAAGGGCACAGTGGTCTCCAAACTGTGGACCTCCAGATGTTGCAAAACTGCAACTCCCAGCATGCCCAGGGCATTTGCCCTGGATGCCTGCTGAAGCATTTCAGCAGGCATCCACTTCTGATCTCAGCCCGGCGCGCGGCAGGGCCCGGAAAACGCCAGGACGTACGGGGACGTCCTGGGTCCTTAAAGCCCAGGGTGCTGGGACGTCCCCGTACGTCCTGGGTCCTTAAGGGGCTAAAGGTGTACTCCGCCCATAGACATCTTATCCCCTATCCAAAATATTGTGGATGAGATGTCTGATCCTGGAGTGGGTCTGGCCACTGGGACCCCCCACGATATCTGGGCCGACTCTGCGGAATCTGTGGCAATCCATATCGCCAAACCACACCCCCTCTATTCATGTCTATGGGAGGGGGCGTGACGGCACAGAGATCGCGGGGGTTCCCAGTGGCAAGACACCTGCCATCAGACATCTTATTCCCTATCCTTTCTATAGCGGATAAGATGTTCAGGGGCAGAGTACCACTTTAAAGGGAATTTATCAACTCTATTTGCTCCAAAGAACTTCAGACCCTATTGTACCTTTTTTTTTTTTAGCTGATAATAGTTGCCTAATTTATAAAATCAGTGTTCAATTTTTCAGCCAAGTTCCAAAGAGGTGGGGTTAATCTGCTGAAGTGCCGAAGCTTGGCACACCTCCTCGCTTGCTCCCACCTCCCAGGCCCTCCTTGATTGATGTTCTGAGCCCGGTTTTTCAATCAAGAAGGAGCTGGAGGGGAGAGCAAGTAAGTGGATGTGCCGGGATGAGACACTTGAGCAGCTTAGATCAGCCTCCTTGCACCCTACATTTGTGTATTACACCTGAATATTAGACAATACTGGATTAAACTATGTGGAATGTTGATTTAGGGATCTATCCAATTGCTAGCAGGCCATGGACACAAGATTACATATAAGATAAGGTTATATGCCGACCAGGTATTATATTGTAGTTCCCAGCGAATTGAATCTAACTTTGAAGGGGAAGTGCCTTTAGGCACTTCCCCCTTCAAAGTTAGCGGGTCATGTAGAAATTTTTCTGTACCATGTCTATGACAATCATGGGTGCTTTTTGCCTTCCTTAGGTTGTAGGGCTATTGTTACCATTAAAATTGTCAGAACCCTAAAATAAACCCTAACAGACCCAACTAAACTAAGGAATACATGTTTATAGTTATTAAAAAGAGGAAACACACCCCTCAAGGAACATAACAAGGGGTACAGTGAGCCTTAACACACCACAGGTGTTTGATGACTTTTTGTAAAATTTGGATGAGTAAATAAAAAAAATAGGAGGAAATGCGAGAAAATGCCCCTCAAAATTTGTAACCCCATTTCTTCTGGGTTTGGAAGTATCCCATGTATGGATGTAAAGTGCTCTGCGAGCAAACTACAATGATCAGAAGAGAAGAAGCGCCATTGGGCTTTTGGAGAGAGAATTCGTCTGGAATTCAAGTCAGGGGACATGTGCGTTTACAAAGCCCCCATGGTGCCAGAACAGTGGACCCCCCCACATGTGACTCTATTTCGGAAACAACACCCCTCACAGAATGTAACAATGGGTGCAGTGAGCATTTACACCCCACTGACGTTTGACAGACTTTTGGAACAGTGGGCTGTGCAAATGAAAACTTAAATTTTTCATTTTCATGGACCCCTGTTCCAAAAATCTGTCAGACACCAGTAGGGCATAAATGCTCACTGCACCCCTTATTACATTCCATGAGGGGTGTAGTTTCCAAAATGCGGTCACATGTTGGGGGGGGTTCCGCTGTTCTGGCACCATGGGGGCTTTGTAAACGCACATGGCCTTCAATTCCAGCCAAATTCTCTCTCCAAAAGTCCAATGGCGCTCCTTCTCTTCTGAGCCCTGTAGTGAGCCAGCAGAGCACTTTATGTCCACACATGGGGTTATTTATATATTCAGAAGAAATGGTGATACAAATTATGGGGGGCTTTTTCTCAATTACCCCTTGTGAAATTGAAAAATTTGGGATAACATTAGAAATTAGAAATATTAGCAATAAATTCATCATAAAATATACTTACTGTTAAATACTTTAACTCAATATAAAATAAAAATAAAAACAATAAAAATTTATAAAATGTAAAAAATATATATAAAAAATATGTATAGAAAAATCTAAAATCACTAACTAAAAAATAAAATACACAAAATACATAAAAAATACAAATAATAACATAAATATAACAAAAATAAAATATAGCACCAATCACTAATAATAAATAGATTAAGATTATACAAGCAAGTACTTTCTGAATAAGATAACGTTTTTTCACTTCCATCTACTGTATATATATATGTGTATATATATATATATATATATATATATATATATATATATAATTCCCTCTGCTTCCCTTCTCCCTTCCTTATTCCCCCCCACCCCTCCCTTGCAACTTACATGCTACTCAAGAAATCCATATCTTAGGACATCATATATCCCAGACTACCATAGCTTATTACATAACAAACAGAATAAATAGCAGTCTATACCGATTCACAGAATATAAATAAATAAAATATTTTTTTCTCCTATAAAATTGCATGAGTTACAAGATCATTTACATGAGAATATAATTACTCATGTTAATACCACACTTTTACACACTCCATGGTCTGCACTATGGATAATTTGGAACATACCCTACACAGTCTTAGTCCCATAACATGCGCAGTAGTACTCTAGAAGTGAAATACAGACAAAGTCATGCGCACAGGTCCAGCAATATGTAGATATCGTGAGAAGTGAATCATCCATCATGAGGCTTGCGCATTGATTACCAATGTGCGGACATGCGTACCTACTGTGACATCACATGTAAACAAAGGTGGTGATAGGTGCAGAAAATAAACACATGCCAGACCATAACAAACTGTATGATTGGTTGCGACTTTTCGCAGGATTGGTACACAACTATAGCGGGACACAAGATTGTGATGTGCGGCCATCTGATTGGCGATAGCACGGCACAGGAAATGAACGCAATGTGAGATTATATAAAGCCTACCTTGCGTCCGGGGCACCATTAGCCTCAAAGCCCTTGACCAAGCTGGTTTATTCAGCGAAACGTCGAGGAGGCTAGCCATGTTTTAATACAGCGTGTGTTCACTGTTAGTAATGTTAATGCAGCATGCATACTCACCTACTAGTGCACAGATCATAGTGCACAATATATATTAATTGTTGAGCACTAACAGAAACTTAGTAGCTAGGAGAGGTTTTCCATTCCATAAAAAATTCTGTGACACCGCCGATAATTTTAAACCGTGTGTTTCATAAGGGTAGCTTTTTAGTTTGTGAATTGAATAAAGTTTAAAAGTTTTAGGGGGGCTTCTAGTAAGGGTTTTCCCCAGAAGGGGTAGCCCCTTAAAGGTTGATATTGCACTATTACCCTGGAACCTTCAGGGATCCTTTTTTGTTTAATTCACTGACCATAGAAGGAAAGTAAACATTGCTGGTTAGCTCAATGGTGCTGATCGGGACCTCCGCGATAAAATCGTGGCGTCCCGAACAGCTTGCAGGACGCGAGGAGGATCCCTACCTGCCTCCTCGCTGTCCGATCGCCAAATGACTGCTCCATGCCTGAGATCCAGGCAGGAGCAGTTGAGTGGCAATAACACTGATCAATGCCATGCTAAAAGAAACAAAAAATAACACATACCCCAAACATTGCAAACACAAAACCCCCAAAAACCTGTCAATAGTCTCTGTCAACATGATCCTGGGAGGGAAAATACACTGCACTACAATAGAAATAAAAATCCCTATCATCTATATCTCAATGGGTTCCATCTTTTCTTTTGTTCTTTTTTCTAATGCGGTTTTATAATCCCTGAGACAAGTAGTTCTGGCCCTAGAGTGTTATATATATTAGCGTCTGTAGCATGTATAAGGGACATGTTATCATACCTGTGTCTTTTTATAGGCGATTGATGCCCGGTGAGAAGGTGAAAGTGACCTATACCCCCGTCAGCTGCAGGAAAGGAACCAAGAGACAGGTAATTAATATTTATATTAATTACTGATAACAATCAGGCTAGATATAACATCTAGACCTGCAGAGATGTCATAGTCTCTACCTTATACATGAAGATATATGTGTTTTTAATAAGTATATCGTCTATAGACAGCTTCTTATATAACACAACTGTGTCTCAGGTACAGAGATTGGGAACATTTATGATTTCTAATATCTGTTTTTTATTTGTAGTAATCCCTTTTTCAATAGACAGACCGCAGATTTAAGACATAACTGTACTGTAAAGAAAAATCTATAAGTTAATGTAATAAATCACATACTATAACTGATTATTGCCATTTAAAACTATGAAAAATACATTATGTTGATTATAAAACAGAAATACAGAATGGAGACAACCGTCTGTGGCTCAAGCTCGACTGCCCATTTCTTTGAGTGGCCCCTCAATGTTCTGGAAACGGGTGGAGGACATTGTCTCCATTAGAATGGGTCCCCCTAAGATGCTTCGGCTGTTGATCTGAAGTGCATTCTGTGCTTTGGAATCTCGGGGGCAAACTGTATTTCTGTTATTAATTTTTAGTTTAGCAATTCCCACCGCAACATGGTTAACCTCTATCCTAAATTTCTGCACAAAATTGATAAAAGACATTCCAAGAAATATTTTGCCAAATAAAAATATATAAAATATTGATGAAGTTGATGAATAATAATAACAACAAAAATAACAGTTTTTGATTAAAAAACAAATAAACAATAATAATTTATCAAATATTTTGCTCCTGCCCCCTTCCCCAAAAATAAAAAAAACATATATTACCCTTAAAATTTATAAATAAAGAAACAAAAAATAACACATACCCCAAACATTGCAAACACAAAACCCCCAAAAACCTAACAATAGTGTCTGTCAACATCATCCTGGGAGGGATAATACACTGCACTACAATAGAAATAAAAATCCCTATCATCTATATCTCAATGGGTTCCATCTTTTCTTTTGTTCTTTTTTCTAATGCGGTTTTATAATCCCTGAGACAAGTAGTTCTGGCCCTAGAGTGTTATATATATTAGCGTCTGTAGCATGTATAAGGGACATGTTATCATACCTGTGTCTTTTTATAGGTGATTAATGCCCGGTGAGAGGGTGACAGGGACCTATACCCCCGTCAGCTGCAGGAAAGGAACAAAGAGACAGGTAATTAATATTTATATTAATTACTGATAACAATCAGGCTAGATATAACATCTAGACCTGCAGAGATGTCATAGTCTCTACCTTATACATGAAGATATATGTGTTTTTAATAAGTATATCGTCTATAGACAGCTTCTTATATAACACAACTGTTTCTCAGGTACAGAGATTGGGAACATTTATGATTTCTAATATCTGTTTTTTATTTGTAGTAATCCCTTTTTCAATAGACTGACCGCAGATTTAAGACATAACTGTACTGTAAAGAAAAATCTATAAGTTAATGTAATAAATCACATACTATAACTGATTATTGCCATTTAAAACTATGAAAAATACATTATGTTGATTATAAAACAGAAATACAGAATGGAAACAACCGTCTGTGGCTCAAGCTCGACTGCCCCTTTCTTTGAGTGGCCCCTCAATGTTGTGGAAACGGGTGGAGGACATTGTCTCCATTAGAATGGGTCCCCCTACGATGCTTCGGCTGTTGATCTGAAGTGCATTCTGTGCTTTGGAACCTCGGGGGCAAACTGTATTTCTGTTATAAATTTTTAGTTTAGCAATTCCCACCCCAACATGGTTAACCTCTATCCTAAATTTCTGCACAAAATTGATAACAGACATTCCAAGAAATATTTTGCCAAATAAAAATATATAAAATATTGATGAAATTGATGAATAATAATAACAACAAAAATAACAGTTTTTGATTAAAAAACAAAAAAACTAAAATAATTTATAAAATATTTTGCTCCTGCCCCCTTCCCCAAAAAATAAAAAAACATATATTACCCTTAAAATTTATGAATAAAGAAACAAAAAATAACACATACCCCAAACATTACAAACACAAAACCCCCAAAAACCTAACAATAGTCTCTGTCAACATCATCCTGGGAGGGATAATACACTGCACTGCAATAGAAATATAAATCCCTATCATCTATATCTCAATGGGTTCCATCTTTTCTTTTGTTCTTTTTTCTAATGCGGTTTTATAATCCCTGAGACAAGTAGTTCTGGCCCTAGAGTGTTAGATATATTAGCGTCTATAGCATGTATAAGGGACATGTTATCATACCTGTGTCTTTTTATAGGTGATTGATGCCCGGTGAGAGGGTGAAAGGGACCTATACACCCGTCAGCTGCAGGAAAGGAACAAAGAGACAGGTAATTAATATTTATATTAATTACTGATAACAATCAGGCTAGATACAACATCTAAACCTGCAAAGATGTCATAGTCTCTACCTTATACATGAAGATATATGTGTTTTTAATAAGTATATCGTCTATAGACAGCTTCTTATATAACACAACCATGTCTCAGGTACAGAGATTAGGAACATTTATGATTTCTAATATCTGTTTTTTATTTGTAGTAATCCCTTTTTCAATAGACTGACCGCAAATTTAAGACATAACTGTACTGTAAAGAAAAATCTATAAGTTAATGTTATAAATCACATATTATAACTGATTATTGCCATTTAAAACTATGAAAAATACATTATGTTGATTATAAAACAGAAATACAGAATGGAGACAACCGTCTGTGGCTCAAGCTCGACTGCCCATTTCTTTGAGTGGCCCCTCAATGTTCTGGAAACGGGTGGAGGACATTGTCTCCATTAGAATGGGTCCCCCTAAGATGCTTCGGCTGTTGATCTGAAGTGCATTCTGTGCTTTGGAATCTCGGGGGCAAACTGTATTTCTGTTATTAATTTTTAGTTTAGCAATTCCCACCGCAACATGGTTAACCTCTTTCCTAAATTTCTGCACAAAATTGATAAAAGACATTCCAAGAAATATTTTGCCAAATAAAAATATATAAAATATTGATGAAGTTGATGAATAATAATAACAACAAAAATAACAGTTTTTGATTAAAAAACAAATAAACAATAATAATTTATCAAATATTTTGCTCCTGCCCCCTTCCCCAAAAATAAAAAAACATATATTACCCTTAAAATTTATGAATAAAGAAACAAAAAATAACACATACCCCAAACATTGCAAACACAAAACCCCCAAAAACCTAACAATAGTATCTGTCAACATCATCCTGGGAGGGATAATACACTGCACTACAATAGAAATAAAAATCCCTATCATCTATATCTCAATGGGTTCCATCTTTTCTTTTGTTCTTTTTTCTAATGCGGTTTTATAATCCCTGAGACAAGTAGTTCTGGCCCTAGAGTGTTATATATTAGCGTCTGTAGCATGTATAAGGGACATGTTATCATACCTGTGTCTTTTTATAGGTGATTAATGCCCGGTGAGAAGGTGAAAGGGACCTATACCCCCGTCAGCTGCAGGAAAGGAACAAAGAGACAGGTCATTAATATTTATATTGATTACTGATAACAATCAGGCTAGATATAACATCTATACCTGCAGAGATGTCATAGTCTCTACCTTATACATTAAGATATATGTGTTTTTAATAAGTATATCGTCTATAGACAGCTTCTTATATAACACAACTGTGTCTCAGGTACAGAGATTAGGAACATTTATGTTTTCTAATATCTGTTTTTTATTTGTAGTCATCCTGTTTTCAATAGACTGACCGCAAATTTAAGACATAACTGTACTGTAAAGAAAAATCTATAAGTTAATGTAATAAATCACATACTATGACTGATTATTGCCATTTAAAACTATGAAAAATACATTATGTTGATTATAAAACAGAAATACAGAATGGAAACAACCGTCTGTGGCTTAAGCTCGACTGCTCCTTTCTTTGAGTGGCCCCTCAATGTTGTGGAAACGGGTGGAGGACATTGTCTCCATTAGAATGGGTCCCCCTACGATGCTTCGGCTGTTGATCTGAAGTGCATTCTGTGCTTTGGAACCTCGGGGGCAAACTGTATTTCTGTTATTAATTTTTAGTTTAGCAATTCCCGACGCAACATGGTTAACCTCTATCCGAAATTTCTGCACAAAATTGATAACAGACATTCCAAGAAATATTTTGCCATATAAAAATATATAAAATATTGATGAAATTGATGAATAATAATAATAACAACAAAAATAACAGTTTTTGATTAATAAACAAAAAAACTAAAATAATTTATAAAATATTTTGCTCCTGCCCCCTTCCCCCAAAAATAAAAAACATATATTACCCTTAAAATTTATGAATAAAGAAACAAAAAATAACACATACCCCAAACATTGCAAACACAAAACCCCCAAAAACCTAACAATAGTCTCTGTCAACATCATCCTGGGAGGGATAATACACTGCACTGCAATAGAAATAAAAATCCCTATCATCTATATCTCAATGGGTTCCATCTTTTCTTTTGTTCTTTTTTCTAATGCGGTTTTATAATCCCTGAGACAAGTAGTTCTGGCCCTAGAGTGTTATATATATTAGCGTCTGTAGCATGTATAAGGGACATGTTATCATACCTGTGTCTTTTTATAGGTGATTGATGCCCGGTGAGAGGGTGAAAGGGACCTATACCCCCGTCAGCTGCAGGAAAGGAACAAAGAGACAGGTAATTAATATTTATATTAATTACTGATAACAATCAGGCTAGATACATCTAAACCTGCAAAGATGTCATAGTCTCTAACAAAAAATAACACATAGCCCAAACATTGCAAACACAAAACGCCCAAAAACCTAACAATAGTATTTGTCAACACAGGGGCGGACACAGACAGCAGAGGGCCCCTGTGCAAAGAATGTGCCTGCCCCCCCCCCCCACCACCACCAGCACTGTGCCCCCTCATGTACCTAGACCCCACCGGAGTGCCTCCACTTACCCCGCCCGTGTAGTGTCGCCACTTGCCTTGTCCACCACAGGTGGATGGAACGGCTCCTGAGGTGGGCTCCGGGTGGCCCCTGTCCCTCTCAGTGTGCTGACCAGGCCCCATGAGTACTACCCTGAGTCAGCCTGACCCTTATCTAGCTGGGAGTTAGAGGGCAGTGCTCCCTTTACACTCGCACCCCTTGACTTAGCACGACACCCCTTGGCACCCCCTGGTTCCTTGGCTCCTTAGTAATAGAAGTGACTTACAGGCAGGGCCAGACTGGGACCAAAAATAGGCCCAGGCATTTTAAAATAAACAGCCCATTTTTATAGTGGGGGGTCTGACTCATGGGACCCCCACCAATCACCTTGGTTCAAGTGGCTGCCCAGATGTTGGAAAGCTGCAACTCCCATCATGTCTGAAGTGACTACAGCTGATGGAACAGTCAGGAGACTACACAATGATATCAGTGACTACAGCTCTGATGGGACAGTTAGGAAAATACACAATGATATCACTGACCTGAGTGACGTCTTTTCTGTTGTCTTTATTTTTCTTCTTCATCTGGTCCAGACACCAGGATTTCTTCCATCTTCTCTGCAGAGTCTGACACCTGGACATCATTGGTTCCTTAATTTGTCAGTAGATCCTCATCCTCTGTATGATGACAATAATCATTATAACCTTGCCAAATACTGTACCCCCTGAATATAATACTGCCAACCACTGTACCCCCTGAATAATGCCAACCACTGTACCCCTGAATATAATACTGCTAACCACTGTACCCCTGAATATAATACTGCCAAATACTGTACCCCTGAATATAATACTGCCAACCACTGTACTCCATTAATATAATACTGCCAACCACTGTACTCCATTAATATAATACTGCCAACCACTGTACTCCATGAATATAATACTGCCAAATACTGTACCAACCACTGAATCATCCCATACACCCCACGCACTCCATCCTCAGTCTCCTCATCACCCCATATACCCCACACACCACATCCTCAGTCTCCTCATCACCCCATACACCCCACGCACCCCATCCTCAGTCTCCTCATCACCCCATGCACTCCATCCTCAGTCTCCTCATCACCCCACGCACCCCATCCTCAGTCTCATCATCACCACATGCACTCCATCCTCAGTTTCCTCATCACCCCATACACCCCATGCATTCCATCCTCAGTCTCCTCATCACCCCATGCACTCCATCCTCAGTCTCCTCATCACCCCATGCACTCCATCCTCAGTCTCCTCATCACCCCATGCACTCCATCCTCAGTCTCCTCATCACCCCATACACCCCATGCACTCCATCCTCAGTCTCCTCATCACCCCATGCACTCCATCCTCAGTCTCCTCATCACCCCCATACACCCCACGCACTCCATCCTCAGTCTCCTCATCACCCCATATACCTTAAGCACCTCATCATTATTACACAGCTGACACACCCACATCAGGGCTGCCGTCAGAAATTTTGGGGCCCCTTACACAGGTCAAGGCCCCCTTCAACCCCTCCCCGTCCCCAAGTAATTTTTAGACTGCATATACTTACAAATGCTGTGACATAGCACAGAATTGATCAGTGTTATTGGCGCTACCTTACTACAGGCTGTTGAAGCTTTCTGCACTAAAAGATGCACAGATCAGACTAGCAGGAGGCAGATAGGTACCCTCCGCTGAGTTGATCGGGACACCACAATTTTGCTGTGGTCCTGATCAGCTCCTCTGGGCTATCTGGCAACCTATTTTCATACTTTTAGATGCTGCAATGAACTTTGATTGTGGTATCTAAAGTGGTTAATGCTGGACATCACCCTGATTGGTGAACTCTGGCATTAGCCACATGTCCCAGCTCTAACCAACCGGTTATGAAGCATAGAACTGGAGGGGGGCAGGACGTACATTTACACCCTGCAACATATAGTCATGGCCGTAAATGTTGGCACCCCTGAAATTTTTCTATAAAATTCTCACAGAAAAGGATTGCAGTAACACATGTTTTGCTATACACATGTTTATTCCCTTTGTGTGTATTGGAACTAACCCCCAAAAAAGGGAGGAAAAAAGCAAATTGGACATAATGTCACACTTTAATGTCACAAATTATTGGAACCCTTTCAAAATTGTGGATAAATAAGATTGTTTCAAGCATGTGATGTTCCTTTGAACTCACCTGGGGCAAGTAACAGGTGTGGGCAATATCAAAATCACACCTGAAAGCAGATAAAAAGGAGAGAAGTTCACTTAGTCTTGGCATTGTGTGTCTGTGTGTGCCACACTAAGCATGGACAACAGAAAGAGGAGAAGAGAACTGTCTGAGGACTTGAGAACCAAAATCGTGGAAAAATATCAACAATCTCAAGGTTACAAGTCCATCTCCAGAGATCTAGATTTTCCTTTGTCCACAGTGCGCAACATTATCAAGAAGTTTACAACCCATGGCACTGTAGATAATCTCCCTGGGCATGGATGGAAGAGAAAAATTTATTAAAGGTGTAAACGCAGGATAGTCCGGATGGTGGATAAGCAGCCCCAAACAAGTTCCAAAGATATTCAAGCTGTCCTGCAGGCTCAGGGAGCATCAGAGTCAGCGCGAACTATCAGTCGACATTTAAATGAAATTAAACGCTATGGAGGGGACCCAGGAGGACCCCACTGCTGACACTGAGACATAAAAAAGCAAGACTACATTTTGCCAAAATGAACTTGATTAACCAAAATCCTTCTGGGAAAACGTCTTGTGGACAGATGAGACCAAGATAGAGCTTTTTGGTAAAGCACATCATTCTACTGTTTACCAAAAACGGAATGAGGCCTACAAAGAAAAGAGCACAGTACCTACAGTGACATATGGTGGAGGTCAATGATGTTTTGGGGTTGTTTTGCTGCCTCTGGCACTGGGGGCCTTGAATGTGTACAAGACATCATGAAATCTGAGGATTACCAACGGATTTTGGGTCGCACTGTACAGCCCAGTGTCAGAAAGCTGGGTTTGCGTCCGAGATCTTGGGTCTTCCAGCAGGACAATGACCCCAAACATACGTCAAAAAGCCCCCAGAAATTGAAGGCAACAAAGCGCTGGAGAGTTCTGAAGTGGCCAGCAATGAGTCCAGATCTAAATATCATTGAACACCTGTGGAGAGATCCTTAAATTACTGTTGGGAAAAGGCGCCTCTTCCAATAAGAGACCTGGAGCAGTTTGCAAAGGAAGAGTGGTCCAACACTCCGGCTGTGAGGTGTAAGAAGCTTTATTGATGGTTATAGGAAGACACTGATTTCAGTTATTTTTTCCAAAGGGTGTGCGACCAAATATTAAGTTAAGGGTGCCAATAATTTTGTCCAGACCATTTTTGGAGTTTGGTGTGACAATATGTCCAATTTGCTTTTTTTCCTCCCTTTTTTGGTTTAGTTCTAATACACACAAAGGGAATAAACATGTGTATAGCAAAACATGTGTTACTGCAATCCTTTTCTGTGAGAAATACTTAAATTTCAGGGGTGCCAACATTTACCATTATGACTGTATATGGCACTGAATACATAATCTGAGACTTTAAAACCTCACTTTTAATACTTCTTCTAAAAACCATATATCAAAAAAGAAAGTGAATAGAACTGTATTTATACATATCTGCATCTATTTCCGGCCACCATCTTAGTAGCCATATTAATACTTGCCGCCTGTTCACACCGACCATATATGCACACTTGCCTGAGTGAACTTCCAATTTTCAACATCAATGTGTTAGTCTTATATACAATCATGTGTTCCATGTCCATCGCAGGAATCCTTGTCAGTTATTTTATGTATTTGCATGTATTCAGAATTAGTAGTGTTAGTTTTGTAGTCACACTCATTATTAGTATATTATTGAGAGTTTTAGCACACTCCAAAACATCAATGCATAAATCCTCTCTCTGGCAGACTACATTCTCAGTCTCTTACTGCATGCTATCAAATGAATGGCATTTAACCCATAGAGTGCATACAACATAACTGTTCTGATGGCGGCCATAACACATACACACACACTACCCCTATATACACACACACATGGCCATCATACACAGCTTCTATATGCACATACACTGCCTCTATATACACACATGCATCATAAATATATACACTGCCTCTATATACACACACAGCCATCATACACACATACACAGCTGCTATATGCACACACTGCCCCTTTATACACACATGGCCATCATACACATACACAGCTTCTATATGCATATACACTGCCACTATATAGACACACACTGCCATCATACACACATATCAGCCACTATACACAAACACTGCCACTATATAGACACACACGGCCATCATACACACATATACAGCCACTATATACACATACACTGCCACTATATATAGACACACTGCCATCATACACACATATACAGCCACTATACACATACACTGCCACTATATAGACACACACTGCCATCATACACACATATACAGCCACTATATACACATACACTGCCACTATATAGACACACACTGCCCCTTTATACATACATGGCCATCATACACAAACACAGCTTCTATATGCATATACACTGCCACTATATAGACACACACTGCCATCATACACACATGGCCATAAATAAATACACTGCCTCTATATACACACACTGCCCCTGTATACACACATGGCCATCATACACATACACAGCTTCTATATACACATACACAGCTTCTATATAAACATACACAGCTTCTATATACACATGTACAGCTTCTATATACACACACTGCCCAATTATACACACACATGGCCATCATACACATACACAGCTTCTATATATACATAGACAGCTTCTATATACACATGCACAGCTTCTATATAAACATACACAGCTTCTATATACACATAGACAGCCATCATACACACACACTTTGTCCCCATATACACACACACACACACACACACACACACATACACAGCCATCATACACTGCCCCCATACAAGTAAGTACCTGTGTGCAGTGTAGTCTGCTGCTCCGCTCCTCTATTGCAGGCAGTGGGCATGAAGAGGAGGAACACGTGATCTGACGTCACTGGCCAGCTGCTACTACAGGCCCTGCTGGTAACTGAGAGCCGCGCACAGGCATGTCTCATACTAACTGCAGCCCCTGACATTATAAAGTGACAGAGTGCTGCCCTCCGGACGGCGCTCCCTCTCGCTCCAGCCTCGCTGGCCAGTCTGGGCAACAGACAGGGCAGGGCTGGAACATAAGAAAAAAGAATATGATGTAGTCAGTCAGTGTACAGTAAGACTCCCCCCCCCCCCCAGCTGTCAGTGAGTGACAGTCACTCACTGACTCGCAAGAAAGAGTGTTGGGGCCAGTTGGGCCTCCCTGAGGGTCCGGGCCCCTTACTGGGGTACCGGTTGTACCCCCTGATGACGGCCCCTGGCCTGTCCGTCTCGCCCGGCCGGTTTAAAGGTAAATTACTGCTGTCAGCGGTATTTCTGGGACCTGTTGCTGCAGCATTTTATATGAAGTACTGGCAGGGGGCCCTGCAGGGGCCCAGACTGTGACCTGGGCCACTAGGTAGGCCCCCTAACACGCTGGGCCCCTGTGCAGCCGAACCGGCTGATCAAGTGATATGTCCGCCCCTGTGTCAACATCATCCTGGGAGGGATAATACACTGCACTACAATAGAAATAAAAATCCCTATCATCTATATCTCAATGGGTTCCATCTTTTCTTTTGTTCTTTTTTCTAATGCGGTTTTATAATCCCTGAGACAAGTAGTTATGGCCCTAGAGTGTTATATATTAGCGTCTGTAGCATGTATAAGGGACATGTTATCATACCTGTGTCTTTTTATAGGTGAATAATGCCCGGTGAGAGGGTGAAAGGGACCTATACCCCCGTCAGCTGCAGGAAAGGAACAAAGAGACAGGTAATTAATATTTATATTAATTACTGATAACAATCAGGCTAGATATAACATCTAAACCTGCAAAGATGTCATAGTCTCTACCTTATACATGAAGATAGACTGACCGCAGATTTAAGACATAACTGTACTGTAAAGAAAAATCTGTAAGTTAATGTAATAAATCACATACTATAACTGATTATTGCCATTTAAAACTATGAAAAATACATTATGTTGATTATAAAACAGAAATACAGAATGGAGACAACCGTCTGTGGCTCAAGCTCGACTGCCCATTTCTTTGAGTGGCCCCTCAATGTTCTGGAAACGGGTGGAGGACATTGTCTCCATTAGAATGGGTCCCCCTAAGATGCTTCGGCTGTTGATCTGAAGTGCATTCTGTGCTTTGGAATCTCGGGGGCAAACTGTATTTCTGTTATTAATTTTTAGTTTAGCAATTCCCACCGCAACATGGTTAACCTCTATCCTAAATTTCTGCACAAAATTGATAAAAGACATTCCAAGAAATATTTTGCCAAATAAAAATATATAAAATATTGATGAAGTTGATGAATAATAATAACAACAAAAATAACAGTTTTTTATTAAAAAACAAATAAACAATAATAATTTATCAAATATTTTGCTCCTGCCCCCTTCCCCAAAAATAAAAAAACATATATTACCCTTAAAATGTATAAATAAAGAAACAAAAAATAACACATACCCCAAACATTGCAAACACAAAACCCCCAAAAACCTAACAATAGTGTCTGTCAACATCATCCTGGGAGGGATAATACACTGCACTACAATAGAAATAAAAATCCCTATCATCTATATCTCAATGGGTTCCATCTTTTCTTTTGTTCTTTTTTCTAATGCGGTTTTATAATCCCTGAGACAAGTAGTTCTGGCCCTAGAGTGTTATATATATTAGCGTCTGTAGCATGTATAAGGGACATGTCATCATACCTGTGTCTTTTTATAGGTGATTAATGCCCGGTGAGAGGGTGAAAGGGACCTATACCCCCGTCAGCTGCAGGAAAGGAACAAAGAGACAGGTCATTAATATTTATATTAATTACTGATAACAATCAGGCTAGATATAACATCTAGACCTGCAGAGATGTCATAGTCTCTACCTTATACATGAAGATATATGTGTTTTTAATAAGTATATCGTCTATAGACAGCTTCTTATATAACACAACCATGTCTCAGGTACAGAGATTAGGAACATTTATGATTTCTAATATCTGTTTTTTATTTGTAGTAATCCCTTTTTCAATAGACCTACCGTAGATTTAAGACATAACTGTACTGTAAGGAAAAATCTATAAGTTAATGTAATAAATCACATACTATAACTGATTATTGCCATTTAAAACTATGAAAAATACATTATGTTGATTATAAAACAGAAATACAGAATGGAGACAACCGTCTGTGGCTCAAGCTCGACTGCCCATTTCTTTGAGTGGCCCCTCAATGTTCTGGAAACGGGTGGAGGACATTGTCTCCATTAGAATGGGTCCCCCTAAGATGCTTCGGCTGTTGATCTGAAGTGCATTCTGTGCTTTGGAACCTCGGGGGCAAACTGTATTTCTGTTATTAATTTTTAGTTTAGCAATTCCCACCGCAACATGGTTAACCTCTATCCTAAATTTCTGCACAAAATTGATAACAGACATTCCAAGAAATATTTTGCCAAATAAAAATATATAAAATATTGATGAAATTGATGAATAATAATAACAACAAAAATAACAGTTTTTGATTAAAAAACAAAAAAAGTAAAATAATTTATAAAATATTTTGCTCCTGCCCCCTTCCCCCAAAAATAAAAAAACATATATTACCCTTAAAATTTATGAATAAAGAAACAAAAAATAACATACCCCAAACATTACAAACACAAAACCCCCAAAAACCTAACAATAGTCTCTGTCAACATCATCCTGGGAGGGATAATACACTGCACTACAATAGAAATAAAAATCCCTATCATCTATATCTCAATGGGTTCCATCTTTTCTTTTGTTCTTTTTTCTAATGCGGTTTTATAATCCCTGAGACAAGTAGTTCTGGCCCTAGAGTGTTAGATATATTAGCGTCTGTAGCATGTATAAGGGACATGTTATCATACCTGTGTCTTTTTATAGGTGATTGATGCCCGGTGAGAGGGGGAAAGGGACCTATACCCCCGTCAGCTGCAGGAAAGGAACAAAGAGACAGGTAATTAATATTTATATTAATTACTGATAACAATCAGGCTAGATACAACATCTAGACCTGCAGAGATGTCTTAGTCTCTACCTTATACATGAAGATATATGTGTTTTTAATAA
Organism: Hyla sarda; assembly: GCF_029499605.1. Classification (NCBI taxonomy): domain Eukaryota; kingdom Metazoa; phylum Chordata; class Amphibia; order Anura; family Hylidae; genus Hyla; species Hyla sarda. Next base: position 100,272 of record NW_026610785.1, read on the forward strand.
GTATATCGTCTATAGACAGCTTCTTATATAACACAACCATGTCTCAGGTACAGAGATTGGGAACATTTATGATTTCTAATATCTGTTTTTTATTTGTAGTAATCCCTTTTTCAATAGACAGACCGCAGATTTAAGACATAACTGTACTGTAAAGAAAAATCTATAAGTTAATGTAATAAATCACATACTATAACTCATTATTGCCATTTAAAACTATGAAAAATACATTATGTTGATTATAAAACAGAAATACAGAATGGAGACAACCGTCTGTGGCTCAAGCTCGACTGCCCATTTCTTTGAGTGGCCCCTCAATGTTCTGGAAACGGGTGGAGGACATTGTCTCCATTAGAATGGGTCCCCCTACGATGCTTCAGCTGTTGATCTGAAGTGGATTCTGTGCTTTGGAATCTCGGGGGCAAATTGTATTTCTGTTATTTATTTTTAATTTAGCAATTCCCACCGCAATATGGTTAACCTCTATCCTAAATTTCTGCACAAAATTGATAAAAGACAACACCCCCCCAGTAGTAGCACCCCCATCATCCACTAGCAACACCACCAATACCCCCCTCCCGTGGTAATAGCATCAGCTAACGGATGTTGAGGGGTGTTACTGCGGTTGTGGTATTATATTCAGAGGGTGCACTGTATGGCAACGTTATATTCAGAGGCCGCAGTTTGTGGTAGTATTATATTCAGAGGGCGCAGTGGGTGGTAGTATTATATTCAGAGGGCACAGTTTGTGGTAGTATTATATTCAGAGGGCGCAGTTTGTAGTAGTATTATTAGAGATGAGCGAACTTACAGTAAATTAGATTCGTCACAAACTTCTCGGCTCGGCAGTTGATGGCCTATCCTGCGTAAATTAGTTCAGCCTTCAGGTGCTCCAGTGGGCAGGAAAAGGTGGATACAGTCCTAGGAAAGAGTCTCCTAGGACTGTATCCACCTTTTCCAGCCCACCGTAGCACCTGAAAGCTGAACTAATTTATGCAGGAACTGCATCAACTGCCGAGCCGAGAAGTTTGTGACGAGTTGAATTTACTGTAGTTCGCTCATCTCTAAGTATTATATTCAGAGGGCGCAGGGGGTGGTAGTATTATATTCAGAGTGTACAGTATGTGTTAGTATTACATTCAGAGGGTACAGTATGTGGTAGTATTATATTCAGTGGGTACAGTGTGTGGCTGTATTATATTCAGGGGTACAGTATGTGGCAGATTTATATTCAGAGTGTACAGTATCTATTGGCATTATATTCAGAATGTACAGTGTGTGGTAGTATTATATTCAGTGGGTATGGTGTATGGAAGGTTTATAATCAAAGAGTATAGTGTATAGTAGTATTATATTTAGAGGATACAGTGTCTGGCAGGTTTATAATAATAATTGTTTTCATATAGAGGATGAGAATGCGCTGACATAGTGAGGAGACGTCTGGGCGTCACATTCTACAGACAGAAGTTTTAGCTGGACCAGGCTACCATCTGAATTAGATAAGGGAAGACTATAGAGAAGACGTCACCTGTAGTCACTGATATCATTGTTCATTCTCCTCTCTATGTCCTATCAGACCTGTAGTCCCTTGTCAGTTCTACAGTTAGGTCAGTGAAACTACAACTCCCAGCATAACCTCACCACTGCTCAAAGGGGTACTCTACTGGAAAACATTTTTTTTAATCAACTGGTGCTACAAAGTTAAACAGATTTGTAAATCACTTCTATTTAAAAATCTTAATCCTTCCAGTACTTATTAGCTGCTGTATAAGCGATTCACAGGAAGTTATTTTCTTTTTTAATTTATTTTCTGTCTGACCACAGTGCTCTGTGCTGACACCTCTGTCCATGTCAAGAACTGTCCATAGTAGGAGCAAATCCCCATAGCAAACCTCTCCTGCTCTGGACAGTTCCTGACATGGACAGAGGTGTCAGCAAATAGCACTGTGGTCAGACTGGAAATAACTATACAACTTCCTGTGGAGCATACACCAGCTTATAAGTACTGTAAGTATTAAGATTTTAAATAGAAGTAATTTAAAAATCTGTTTAACTTTCTGGCACCAGTTGATATAAAAGTAAATGTTTTCCAGTGGAGTACCCCTTTAAGTAATTCTGGGAGCAGTATATTTAACTGATGAAAACTTCTTTAACCCTTTCCCATTCTGTGGCAACTGGTATATCTGATTATTATACTGGAATTTCTCACAATGCACTACAACAGTGGTGTCTGTCACAACAGGCTAAAAACTTACTGGGGGGAGGAGGGAGGTATGGGGGTGACACCATTTTCTACCGCACCGGGTGACACCAACTATAGCAACGCCACTGTATACATACATACATATACATAGATTCACTTGCTCATATATATATACACATATACATAGATTCACTTGCTCACATATATATATATATATATATATATATATATATATATATATACACATACACACATACACACACATACATACATACACATATACATAGATTCACTTGCTCACATATATAGGCACATACATAGAGATAGACACACACACAAACACACATATATATGCACCTCACACTGACATACAGTCCCTCACATATATACACAGTCAGTTACACTAAGGCCCCAGCCATCCCTCTCTGCACAGGCACATACATAGAGATACACACAAACACATACACACAAATATATATACATACACACACACTGACATACAATCACTCACATATACACACACACACTTAGACACAATCACTCACATATATTTACAGTCACTTACAGTAAGGGCTGCATAGACTGAATTTTGTGTCTGGACATGCAGTGGGCGGGGCTTCTCTCTGCCTCCGCTGCTCCTGTCTCCTCCGTGTGGAGAGAAGCAGAGAAATGGCAGATAATGACAGGGTGAGTGGCGCCCCTTGCTGCAGGGAGGGCACAGCACCCTCCATTAAACCACATACAAATCTCCCCAGCAATGGATCCTTTTTACTTCACCTGTCACCCTGCAGCTCTTTTTGTGAGGGCACTAGAGGGGCAGGTGAGGAAAAGGGCAGGGGCTCCAGCCCCCTTTCACTCCTATGTGTGCACGTCCCTGCACCCCCACATTGCTTTGTGTCCACATATGGAGTCAGGGGTGGACTGACAACACTTGGGGCCCCCAGACCAAAAAAAGGAAGGGCCCACTGCCTCCTCAGTCTTCTACCACGTCCCTTTTCCACCCAAATCTCCCACATAATAAACTAAAATGTATTTATGTAAGAAACACTTTAACGTAGGCAAATTTCCATGACCAATAATACTGGTATACAAGGAGTAAATATATACCACTGATCTGCAGCGTCCTCTTTCCTTTTCTTCTCGGTCTGGATCAGACCACCATGTCAATCTCTTACCATCTGCAGGGCAAACATGTCAGACTCTACATTTTTTCAGTGTCCACCCATCTATAGGCCCACAAACTGTAATAATCCCCTTCAGGTAGATAGGTAGCCACGTAAATAAGTAACTAGGTAGGCGGATCAGGAATCCAGATATGTAGGTAGGTGACTAGCCAGGTAGGTAGGTAGGGGGCTAGCAAGGTAGTTAGGCAGCCATGTATGAAGGCCAGACATGTACATAGTTAGGTAGCCAGGTATGTAGGTAGTTAGATAGCCCGGTATGTAGGTAAGTATTTAGGCATACATATAAAGTTAGGTAGCCCCCCCCTTCCCTGTTGGTATAGACAGCAGAATTACCCCCCCCCCCCCCTCTTCCTTGTAGGTATAGGCAGCAGAGTTAACCCCCCTTCCCTGTAGGCATAGGCGGTAGAGTTAACCCCCCTTCCCCATAGGTTTAGGCAGCAGAGTTAACCCTCCCCCCCTGTAGGTATAGGAACAGAGTAGACCCCTCCCCCTTTCCCCATAGGTATAGGCAGCAGTTAACCCCCCCCCCCCCCCTTTCCTCATAGGTATAGGCAGCAGTTAACCTCCCTTTCCCCATAGGAATAGACAGCAGTTAGCCCCCCCTTTCCCATAGATATAGGCATCAGTTAACACCCCCCCTTTCCCCATAGATATAGGCAGAAGTCAACCCCCCCTTTCCCCATAGGTATAGGTGGCAGTTAACACCTCCCCCCCCTTTCCCCATAGGTATAGGCAGCAGTTAACCCCCCCCCCCCCCCGCTTTCCACATAGGTATAGGTAGCAGTTAACCCCTCTTTCCCCATAGGTATTGGCAGAAGTTCATTCGCCCCCCCCCCCTTTCCCCATAAGTATAAGCAGCAGTTAAGACCCCCCATTTCCAGATGGGTATAGGCAGCAGTTAAAATCCCCACCCCTTTCCCCATATCGTTAAGCCCCCTAACCCTTTGCCCATATAGGCAGCAATTAAACCCCCACCCTTTCCCCTACGATGGTTAAGAAAAAATTATGCTCACCTGATATCCCACGCAGCGATCTCCTCAGCAGCAGGTCCCATGTCTTCTCTCCTTCACAGTGCAGGCACCGATGAGTGACGTCATCGGCGCCTGCACTGCATGTTGCATGGGGGGGGGGGGGGGGCGGAGGTCACGTCTCCTCCGTGTGTAGGCCGCAGATACAGCTCGCACAGAGGAGATGCGTTCTGTTGTATGTGCGTGCACCGCACATACAGGTGTGGTGGCCCAGTACGGGAGGTGTTTCTCCAGGTGTCCCCAGGTCCCCCTGCATTAGTTTCTCAATGGTAAATATGTTGTACTGTATAAAATGTGTTATCACCTTAAGAGTTATACCATGTGATATGCCATGTGCTTGTTACCCAGGAGGTACCAGTTACCAGGTGATTCCAGGGGTGACCTATGGGCTCCCTGCTAGTCTCCCCCATACAAGCCCTGGGTGGAGCTAGCCTCTATCTCTTTTAGCTCTGCTCTTCTGCTAAGCTGAGGTCCACTGCAGTCGTGTCTAGTGTGTGTGTCCAGAGGGTTGGTAACCTCAAAGTCAAGTCCTGCAGCCACCATCAAGTCAAGTAAGCTAAAATTACAGCTTTATGAGTCAAGTCAAGTCAGTCCCTGTCATTTGTCAATTCAGCGTGGTTTGCATTTAATTGTCCAGTCCTACTACGAGTCCTAGCAAGCCCTTAAGGTCTCTGCGTCACTGGTCAACTCCTTGTGCCGTGGCTGAACTGTATAGACTTTACCAACTGTCTACCCTCAGTAAAGCTACCTTTGTCATTAACTTGGTGTCGGAGTCTTTATTGCCCCCGTGCCTAGCCCAGGATCCAGCAGTATACCTTCGGTTGGTTTTAGGCTAAACCACGCACTGGCATCATGAATACAAGGGGTTAATGCCATCTGCCCCTAGGGTAACAACACACCCCGCTACCACACAGGAGAAAGAAGCACTGTCTGCCGGGATGAGTGTCCCGGATCCTTAGTAGCGGCGGGCCCTTTACCCGGCCGGGCCCTCAGACAACGTCTGATCCGACCATCCGGTCAGTCCTCCCCTGTATGGGGTATTTCCGTATTCAGGGAAAATTGTGTTATAAATTTTGGGGGTCTTTTTCTCCTTTTACCTCCTTGTGAAATTGAAAGGTATTGGGGAACACCAGCATGTGAGTGTAAAAAGTGAATTTCTCTTACACTAACATGCTGGTGTAGCCCCCAACTTTTCTTTTTCATAAGGAGTAAAAGTAGCAAAACTCCTCCAAAATTTGTAACACAAATTTTCCTGAGTATGTAAATACCCCATATGTGGCCCTAAACTGATGCTTTGAAATACGACAGGGCTCCGGAGAGAGCTCCATGCGCATTTTAGGCATAAATTAGGGATTTGCATAGGAGTGGACTCCTATGCAACCATTGTGCTTGCCTCTTCCACTAAAAGTACCCTACAGCAGTGTTTCCCAAACAGGATGCCTCCAGCTGTTGTAACACTACAACTCCCAGCATGTTTGGACAGTCAATGGCAGTTCGGCCACGCTGTGGAGTTGTTGATTTGCAATAGCTGGAGGCTGCATTTAGTAAACAGTGCCGTACGAGCTGTTATTAATTTTTATTGGGGCTTGGGTCGGGAGGTAATGATGCAAAGGTGTGTGTCTATGTAGTGTTTTACTCTTTATTTTTGTGTTAGTGAAGTGTAGGTGATTTTTCTGTACGTACACACAGTCGGGTTTACAACAAGTTTTCCGCTACAAGTTTGATCCACGGCAAATTTCTCACAACTCAAACTCGGAACGGGGAACTTACGGCACCGATCTCTTTTTTTTCCAGGCCATTGGGTCACCAGAGATCCGAATGGCCTGGAAATGTCATATGGAAGGTCACAGTTTAGAGACCACTGCACAGTGGTCACCAAACTGTGGCCCTCCAGATGTTGCAAAACTACAACTTTCAGCATCCCCAGACAGCCAACCCCATGTTTCCTGCTGTGAGTTTGAAGAGGAGCAGGCTCTCTGTGCCAAATTTTTGGCAGCAAATTTCCGCTGATGAAAATCCACCTCAACCCCTATTTTATAATGCAGATCTGTCACAAATATGCAGCAAAATGAGCATAATGAGCGGCTGTTCTGACTCGGATTTCACTAAGGTTCATTATTTTTCTCTAGGATACAGCATGGCGGCAGCAGCTACATCATAAGTATTTAAAATATTTTTAATGCTGCCCCCCAGGTTCCTGGTTGAAAATATAGCCCAGTGTGTCAGAAATGTGACAGACCCTATTTAACTCTTCCCATTTCATTTATTTTCTATTTTTTTTCTCCTTCCCTGCCTTCTAAGATAACTTTTTATTTTTCCACCAACAGAGTCGTATAATGGGGATTTTTTTTTATTTATAGCACAACATTCTTTAATATTTTGTCTTGTAAAATGCTAGATATCACAATGGAAGCCTAACAGATCCCATTAAAAATAACACTATTAAATCATACAGTGGCCTTACCAGCTTTCTTTCTTAACCTTCCCTTATGACATCACACATGTGACATCAGTCTTTGGTTGATACCTTTACCAGCCACTAGTACAGTTCAGGCCTTAGGTATCAGAGGGAGCGCACACAAAGAGCAGGAGATGAGGAAGAGGACAAGATGACACAGGAGAGGTACATCAATCCTAAATATTGATCAGAATACATCTAGAGTTCTAGACTTGCAAATAATGACTAGATCTTTTAAATATAATGTGTCACAATAATAGTGTTAATTGTATTAAATCTAGTTATTTAACTATACACTTTGCTGATGATCACAAATGACCAAGTATATTCTGTTTATATTCAATTCTATTATACAAAGAGTTGGGGGGGGTGTATGTCCTGTATGGGTATATTAAGTCTATGGGGGAGAATCATCAAAACCTGTGTAGAGGAAGAGTGGAGCATCAGATCAGATCGCTTTTTTCAGTTTTTAGAGGCCTTTTTAAAATGAAAGAATCAATCTTATTGGTTTCTATGGGCAACTGGTCAACATTTCCTCTGCGCTGGTGTTGATAAATCTCCCCCTATATGTATAGTTTTCTATACTAAGAAAGTCAAAAGCACCTAAATGTCTAAAACACACCTATATGTTCAGTGTATGTAACCTACTAATGGGGGTGACAGGGAAGTAATGTAAGAGATGTCTGACCTTTAACATGACCTCCTGTTATAACCTAAAACAAGAAATTAGGCTGAAATAACGTATATTTCACTATTATAATGCTGGATTTCTTGTATGACTATTAGTACTGAATCATAAAAAGAAATGCATACATTGAATTTCCTTTAACATGATTGTCCCACAGAGCAAATTTGGTAAAATCAGATGTGTGCCCCATACATATATGTAAAGGGGTACAAAAATAATTTATATCCCTGTAGAGTTCTTCTCCCTCATGGATCTGATCCCCTAGTATCCTCTCTGAGCTGGAACCCTACCGTTGCCAGGCAACTTTCCCACAATCCCCCTTGCTTATAAGCACAGTGGAAACAAACTGCCATTACCTTCAGGACACTGCAGTTGAACTGAGCATGTGTTAGGGTGCATTCACACCACGTTTTAGCTATTCAGGGACCTGATTTGGCTGGGGGCAGTGAAAACCAGGTGCTCCCTTATCCCAGCCGGACCTGGCCCCCTTCTCATTCATTTGAATGATCTGACCAGAGTCAAACTGCGGTTTTCAGTTGGTTCAGAAAAACGGATATGGGGCAAAAATGAGCCGACCGGAGACATTGTTTGACTCCGGTTGGCTCATTTAAATGAATGAGAAGGGGGCCGGGACCGGCTGGGATATGGGAGCGCCCGGTTTTCACTCCCCCCAGCTGGATCCGGTCCCTATATAGCTAAAACGTGGTGTGAACCCACCCTTACCCCGACTTAGTGGGTCGTAACCAACAGTTATCAATACAATGCAGGTACATGGAGAATTAGTAATCTTATATCTCTCAAACAATATTGTAATCCTGGTACATTTAAATATGTTAAATGTCACATAATGCATTAGTATAGAACTTTTGTTTGTTGCTATTTTTTTTTTTTAAATGAGACAACTTCTTTAACCCCTTAAGGACCCAGCCATTTTACACCTTAGGACCAGGCCATATTTTGCACATCTGACCACTGTCACTTTAAACATTAATAACTCTGGAATGCTTTTAGTTATCATTCTGATTCCGAGATTGTTTATTCGTGACATATTCTACTTTAACATAGTGGTAACATTTTGTGGTAACTTGCATCCTTTCTGGTTCAATACTTTTTTATTGAAATTTTCACATTGTATGATAATAAACAACAAGCATAAGATACATGTAAAGAATAGCACATGACATACATATTGTCTAACAAGGATATGTCCAGCTCCGGACGGACATGTGAAATGCCATCAAGAAAGATCATGAAATCTATGATCACATAGTATGGTGCCAATCAAGTATCTTCGCTGGATATCAAAGAACAATAACTAGAAAACTGTCATGTAACTGAATGGGGGATGGGTGGTTGGGTAAAGTAGGAGGAGGGTGGGGAGGGAAGGAGCAGAGAGGAAATGAACAGGTAAGGCGAGCATCTGCACAATTTTGCTATGCTAAATATGTCAAGGAGCGTATGAAGTATATGGTGTCGGACTCTTCAATGTTGTGGGTTACTACAAAACAAGGACGTGTAGTTCCGAGGATCATTATGGCACAGGCTGGGCGAAAGTAGACCGTACCCAAGGCTCCCACATTTTTTCCATAGAGGGGATTGCCCCAGTGTTATAGGCCATTGCTCTCTCGCAAGCGTAAGAATGATTTAACGTTGAGCTAAGTTCTTTGATAGTCGGGGGTACAGGAGATTTCCAGTGGCGAGTTATAATTAATTTGGCTAAGACCAAGATTTTACAGACTATGTTTCTAAACTGAGGTGGAATGGAATGGAGATCCAACAACAGCAATGCTGTGGCTGAGGTCAGGGAGAAATCGGAGCCCAGTATACTACCCACCATCACCCGAACCTGTTGCCAGTACCTTTCCAGTATGGGGCAAGCCCACAATACATGCAATATAGTTCCTTTGATGCCACATCCCCTCCAGCACTCCTGTGGGGAGTCCGGATATATGAGATGTAGCCTATCAGGAGTAAGATACCATCTATATTGTGATTTAAGATAGGCTTCTTGATGAAGTACCGATGGAAGGGCCCTTTTTGCCCATTTTCCAGCAGTTAACCATTCCTGATCTGTGATTGACCTGGATAAATCTTTTTACCAAGACTTAAAGGGGGTGTAGGTATTCATTGGTTTATCGGATTCTAGTATATGCATTAGTGAGCGAAGTCCTTTTTGTTGGACCCCCAGTATGGAAAAGGCCTCCATGGAGTAAAGCCATGTGCAATCATTTCTGGTATGTAAAAAATGCCTTATTTGTAGGAATTTGTAAAAGTCAGATTGAGGGAGGTTGTAATTTCGTGTGAGGTCTGTGAAGGACAGTAAAGTTTTATTACGATATAGCTGATGTATTGTAGTGATGCCAGCTGAGTCCCAATTGCGTATGTCTAGATCTTTTATGGCAATTGATAAAAGACGCAATGGCGTTGTGTGGGGGCTAGTAGATCGACGTTTCCCAGCCGTACTATGTAAGTATTCCCAACAATGTAAGCCTGCCTTAGTTACTGGAGAGATGTTGTTTGGTAAGGCTAAGTTCCATACCCTGAGATACAGTAATGAGGCTGCAACTCCCTGGCCAAAGAAAGAGCTCTCCACCTGCATCCAAGGAGTGTCTGGTATACCCCTGAGGAAAGGTCTAAGCTGTGATATCAGAGTAGCTACATAATAGTGATATATGTGCGGAAGTCCCGCCCCACCCCGGTCTCTGTGTTTTGTTATTAGGGTCATTGAGACTCTTTTCCGCTTGTTTGCCCATATAAATGTAAGTAACATGCTGTTAAGGCGGCGAAAAAATGCACGTGGAATGGGAATGGGTAGGGAACGGTATAGATAAAGCAGTTTGGGCAATGTGAGCATTTTAAAAGCGGCTATTCTACCCAGCCAGGACATCTCTATTTTATTCAGGGCATCCAGTTCCTCCCCAAAGGTTTTTATAAATGGGAGATAGTTGTGTGAATACAAAGAGTTAAAGGTAGGTGTAATCTGTACTCCCAAGTAATTGATGCTGTCTGTTCTCCAGTCCAATGGATATGCACCCCTAAGAGAGAGCGCTAGTGTTGTGTCAAGCCGGAGCGGTAGAACTTGGGTCTTGCTCGCATTCAATTTATAATAAGATACTGTGCTGTAGCGTGATATGGTGTCCATTATTGCAGGTATAGATGTGGATGGGTCAGTTACTGATAATAGGACATCATCCGCATACATAGACACTAAATGTTGTCGTCCCTGTATGTCAATGCCTGAAATCAATGGGTTATCTTTTAGCGCCAGGGCCAGGGGCTCAATACATAGAATAAACATTAGTGGCGACAGTGGGCATCCCTGGCGAGTACCGTTCCCCAATGAGAAACTAGCTGACAGTGTTCCGTTTGTAAATACTTTGGCGTTCGGTTGTGAATACAGTGCCCGTATAGCGGACAGTATAAGTCCACTGAAACCCATTCGTCCCAGAACCGAGAAGGAGAAAGACCAGTTCAGGCGGTCAAACGCCTTCTCGGCATCTAGCGCCAAAAGGACCGCTGGAGTCGATGTATTGTCTAGGTGATGTAAGATGTTGATCAGGCGTCTTGTGTTGTCATAGGCCTGACGGCCTCTAATGAAGCCTACCTGATCTGAAGAGACCAAGGCAGGCAGCAAGGGAGCTATTCGGGACGCTAGGATAGAGCATAAAGTTTTATGTCCACATTTAACAGCGAAATTGGGCGAAAATTGCAGGGTTTATCTGGTGGTTTCCCCGGTTTTGGAAGGGTAATTATTAACGCCTCCTGGTTTTCCCTGGGCATGTGGCCCAGCGTCATGCTATCATTAAAAAAAGGGGTCGCAAACGGCACCAGAGTGGTAGAAAAGGTTTTGTAGTAAAGGGCTGTCAACCCGTCTGGACCAGGGGATTTTCCGGAAGGCAGGTTCTTAATGGCCATAGTAAGTTCCCCTTCTGAGATGGGTTGGTTTAGTTTAGCAAGTTGGCTGTGGGATAGAGCAGGTAGTTGGAGAACATCAATTTCTTCAGATGTGGGGGTGTGCGTATCAGAATCTAGTGTAAGATTATATAAGTTTGCATAATACTCCATAAAGCCCTGCGCAATTTCATGTGGGGAGTATATTTTATGGGACGAGGAAGGGTTCCAAATGTAATGAATTCTAGATTTAGCATGCTTTTTTTTTAGTTTATTAGCAAAGACTTTCCCTGTTTTATTGTCAAAGGTATAAAATTGCGCTTTTAGTTTTTGGGATTGTCTGGCATATGAGTCAAACAATAGGGTATGGATAGCTATTCTAATCTGTTTAAGTTCATTTGCCAACTCCGTCGTCGGAGAAAGCATATTTTTAGTTTCCACCTGTTTTTGTTTCTCCAGCAGGGTGTTTAGTTGCTCGTTTCTGTCTTTTTTAACCATATGTCCTAATTTGATAAAGGAGCCTCTTATTACTGCTTTGTGGGCGTTCCATATTGTGCTGTGTGAAACATCAGTAGTGGCATTTAACGAAAAATATTGGTTTAAATCTGTTTCTAATGTGGCTTTATGCGCTGGGTGTCTCATCAGAAATTCATTGCTACGCCATAAATATGTGGGCGAGCTTGTGACATGTTCCTCTATAGAAAGAGTTATGGGAGTGTGATCAGACCACTTCATACATTCAATAGTAGAGGATTTAATACAGTCTAAAATAGATCTGCTGACTAGAAACAGGTCTATTCTCGAATAACTATTAGTAGGTGTGGAATGAAACGTGAAGTCCCGTTCGCCAGGGTGTAGGAGTCGCCATACATCATAGAGATGTTCGGTGTGTATCATGTCCCGAATGGAGAATGGGCGCTCTCTACCTAAGGAGGACACATCTTCATGGACATCAGGCACAGCATTAAAGTCTCCTGCGACTACCACGTGACCCTGAGCATGTGTGTAGACTATGCGAAATAGCTTCCACAAGAATTTCAGCTGACCTCTGTTGGGTGCATACAAGGATACAATGGTATATAGTACATTGTTAATGCGACATGTCAGAATAATATATCTTCCCTGCGGGTCTATTATTTCTTTCAAAGGAGTGAAGGCTAGAGTGTCTCTAATTGCTATAAAGGTGCCCCTAGACTTAGTATGAAAGTGTGAGAAATAGGTATGAGGGAAAGATCTATGTTTCAGCCTAAAAGCATCTTCCCTTAACAAATGCGTCTCTTGAACACACAGTATATCACAAGACTGAGCCTTAGCTTCCGACCACAAGTAACTACGTTTCTGTGGAACATTAAGACCATTCACATTAATGGACAAAACCTTAACAGTCATGTCGAGTTCGTGGTCTGCTTGTAAACAAAGTCCATCAGTCCTCCACGTCTTGTCATATTTGATTGAAGAGTCTTCTGCAATTTGAAGAAAGAGCCGTACCTGTAAAAGAAAAGGTGAAAGGGGAAAGGGGGAAAAAGAGGGAAGGGGGTAACAAACAAGGAGAACAAACACATCCCAGGTCGTGTAGTGCCTGAGAGACGGTCCATTACAGGAAAAGGAGATGAACTACAGCTGTCATCCAGTGGTGGGGTGAAAGAAAAAGTTCACTGTAAGCAGAACTCGATGGGTGAGACCGAACCATTCCGTGCAGTCTTCAAGTGCGACCCTTTTTGTTGGAATCTGCGGATTGCCAAGGAGGGTGGGCTTTAGATGGAGATGGGCGCTCCATTTGTCGTGGCAGTTGTACTTCTATGTTCCAGGTTGCCAGTTGTTTAACTCCTTCCTCTACAGAGCAGATAACATGAAGTTTTCCATTCTTGTGGATCAAGAGGCGTGTGGGAAAACCCCATTTGTAGAGGATGCGATTGTCTCGTAGCGCTGAAGTTATCGGGGCCAAGTTACGTCGAATCTGTAAAGTGGCAGCTGACAGATCCGTAAACAGCGCAATTTTCCAGTATTGCTCAGGTATGTTGTTGCGGTCTCTGGATTTCACCATCAGGGCTTCCTTTACATGGAAGAAATGCACCCGAGCAAGTACATCCCTCGGGACTTCCACAGCCAGGTGGCTGGGCTTTGGGACTGTGTGGGCCCTATCTAGTAGCAGTTCTGAGGTGGGTGTATCAGGCAGATAGGCTTTCATTAAGGACAACAGATAATTAGAGATGTCTTTGGGTGCAATGTCCTCTGGCACACCCCGGAACTTTATATTATTCCTTCTCGATCTGTCTTCAATGTCCGCTATTTTAGCCCGGAGCGCAGTCACATCAGCCTCCAAGTCATAATGGGAGTCTATGAGATCATTGTGCGATTTCACCAGAACCGCCATTTTTGATTCTGTGTGTTCTACCCTGTTCTCAACTTCTGTGATAGCAGAGCGTATGGGTTGTAAAGTATGGAGGAGGTTATTAGATATAGAAGTGTTCAGCAGGAGCAACATGCGTTTCAGCGACAGCTCCGTGACTGGAACATCCGATGCTGGTACAGTATTAAAGAAAGTCTCACCTTCTATGCGGAAGGCCTCCATCAGGGGGTTTTGGTCCTCTTCACCTCCCGAAGCCTCCAGGCGCGGTCTCTGCTTGAGTGGGCTGTTAGATGCAGAGGACGGAGAGGAGGGAGCAGAGGCGCCATGTCGGTGTGGCAGGTCTGCCTGTGATGAGGGAAGGGCTCCGGAGGAAGTGCGTTTTTTCTGATCCCCTTCGTCTGCCACCGGAGGCAGAGAGGAACTACGCCTGAGAGAAGCTGGTGAGTTGTGTAGATCTGCTCTCGTAAGCGGTCCCCTGTGTGGGCGGCCGTGTGGAGGGAGCGAGCCATCGCCATCTTGCAAAGCCTCTGGCTGAGGCGGTGCATAAAAGTCAGTCAGTTTGCGAGGTTTGTGATTCATTCTACCCTTCTTCCTTGTAGACATCCTGTACTTCAGATGTTTAGGGACCCGAGAGTAGAAATTGGGTGTTGATTCTCCCACCTTGTCGGGTATAAGTCGCTTTGTTCCGTCGCTTACTGCCGGAGCTCTTAGTTCAGGCAGCCACCATGCTCTGCGGCCAGACCACGCCCCTAACTTGCATCCTTTCTTGGGGAAAAATCCCAAAATTTGATGAAAAATTTTAAAATTTTGCATTTTTCTAACTTTGAAGCTCTCTGCTTGTAAGGAAAATGGATATTCCAAATATTTTTTATATTCACATATGCAATATGTCCACTTTATGTTTGCATCATAAAATTTACGTGTTTTCACTTTTGGAAGACACCAGAGGGCTTCAAAGTTCCAAACTCACTATTTTTCAGGGACCAGTTCAGGTTTGAAGTGGATTTGAAGGGTCTTCATCTTAGAAATACCCAACAAATGACCCCATTATAAAAACTGCACCCCCCCAAAGTATTCAAAATGACATTCAGTCAGCGTTTTAACCCTTTAGGTGTTTCACAGGAATAGCAGCAAAGGGAAGGAGAAAATTCACAATCTTCATTTTTTACACTCGCATGTTCTTGTAGACCCAATTTTTGAATTTTTGCTAGGGGTAAAAGGAGAAAATGTATACTTATATTTGTAGCCCAATTTCTCTCGAGTAAGCACATACCTCATATGTCTATGTAAAGTGTTCGGCGAGCGCAGTAGAGGGCTCAGAAACGAAGAAGGGGGTTTTGGCGAGTACGTTTTTCTGAAATGGTTTTTGGGGGGCATGTTGCATTTAGGAAGCCCCTATGGTGCCAGAACAGCAAAAAAAAAAAAAAAAAACACATGCCATACCATTTTGGAAACTAGACCCCTTGAGGAGCGTAACAAGGAATTGAGTGAGCCTTAATACCCCACATTTGTTTCACCACTTTTGTATATGTAAAAAAATAAATAAAAAATTCACAAAAATGTGTGTTTCCCCCCAAATTTCACATTTTTTCAAGGGTTAATAGCAGAAAATGCCCCACAAAATTTGTAACCCCATCTCTTCTGAGTATGGAGGTACCCCATAAGTTGACCTGAAGTGCACTACGGGTGAACTACAATGCTCAGAAGAGAAGGAGTCATATTTGGCTTTTTGAGAGCAAATTTTGCTCGGGGGGCATGTCGCATTTAGGAAGCCCCTATGGTGCTAGGACAGCAAAAGAAAAAACACATGGCATACCCTTTTGGAAACTAGACCCCTTGAGGAATGTAACAAGGAATCAAGTGAGCCTTAATACCCCACAGGGGTTTCACGACTTTTGCATACGTAAAAAAAAAATTTCACTAAAATGTGTGTTTCCCCCCCAAAATTTCACATTTTTGCAAGGGTTAATAGGGGAAGCCCCCTATGGTGCAGGGACAGCAAAATAACCCCCACATAGCATACCATTTTGGAAACTAGACCCCTTGAGGAACGTAACAAGGGGTACAGTGAGCATTTACCCCCCACTGGTGTCTGTCAGATCTTTGGAACAGTGGGCTGTACAAAATGTTTTATTTGCACAGCCCACTGTTCCAAGGATCTGTCAGACACCAGTGGGGTGTAAATTCTCACTGCACCCCTCATTACATTCCGTGATGGGTGTAGTTTCCAAAATGTGGTCACATGTGGGGTTTTATTTTTTTTTGCGTTTGTCAAAACCGCTGTAACAATCAGCCACCTCTGTGCAAATCACATCAAATGTACATGGTGCACTCTCCCTTCTGGGCCTTGTTGTGCGCCCCCAGAGCACTTTGCGCCCACATATGGGGTATCTCCGTAGTCGGGAGAAATTGCTTTACAAATTTTGGGGGGCTTTTTTCCCTTTTACCTCTTGTCAAAATGAAAAGTATAGGGCAACATCAGCATGTTAGTGTAAAAAAATTATTTTTTTACACTAACATGCTGGTGTAGACCCCAGCTTCACCTTTTCATAAGGGGTGAAAGGAGAAAAATTCCCCCAAAATTTGTTAGGCAATTTCTCCCGAGTACGGTGATACCCCATATGTGGTTCTTAACTGTTGCCTTGAAATATGACAGGGCTCCGAAGTGAGAGAGCGCCATGTGCATTTGAGGCCTGAATTAGGGATTTGCATAGGGGTGGACATAGGGGTATTCTACACCAGTGATTCCCAAACAGGGTGCCTCCAGCTGTTGCAAAACTCCCAGCATGCTTGGACAGTCAACGGCTGTCTGGCAATACTGGGAATTGTTGTTTTGCAACAGCTGGAGGCTCCATTTTGGAAACAGTGGCGCACCAGACGTTTTTCATTTTTATTGGGGAGGGGAGGGGGGCTGTGTAGGGGTATGTGTATATGTAGTGTTTTTTACTTTTTCTTTTATTTTGTGATAGTATAGTGTAGTGTAGTGTTTTTAGGGTACAGTCACATGGGCGGGGGATTACAGCGAGTTTCCCGCTGCGAGTTTGAGCTGCCGCGCAAAATTTGCTGCATCGCAAACTTGCAGCCTGATACTCACTTTAAGCCCCCTGCCCATGTGAATGTACCCTGTACATTCACAGGGGGGCCTCCAGCTGTTGCAAAACTACAACTCCCAGCATGCACTGTCTATCAGTGCATGCTGGTAGGTATAGTTTTGCAACAGCTGGAGGCACACGGATTGGGAAACACTGAGTTAGGAAACAGACAATGTTTCCCAACCAGTGTGCCTCCAGTTGTTGCAAAACCACTACTCCCAAACATTTTCAGGCACGCTGGAAGTAGATGTTCTGCAACATTTTTAGAGCCAGATATTGCAGAACTACAACTCCCAGCATGCTTGGAGTTGTAGTTTTGCAACATCTGGAGGACTACAGTTTGCAGACCACTAATACAGTGGTTCCCAATCTGTGCCCTTCCAGATGTTGCAAAACTACAACTCCCAGTATGCCAAAACTGTCCAGGCATGCTGGGAGTTGTAGTTCTGCAACATCTGAAGGGCCAGATGTTACAGAACTACAACTCCCAGCATGCCTGGACAGTAATGGCATGCTGAGGATGTGTAGTTTTGCAACATCTGGAAGGGCACAGTGGTCTCCAAACTGTGGACCTCCAGATGTTGCAAAACTGCAACTCCCAGCATGCCCAGGGCGTTTGCCCTAAATGCCTGCTGAAGCATTTCAGCAGGCATCCGCTTCTGATCTCAGCCCAGCGCGCGGCAGGGCCCGGAAAACGCCAGGACGTACGGGGACGTTCTGGGTCCTTAAAGCCCAGGGTGCGGGGACGTCCCCGTACGTCCTGGGTCCTTAAGGGGCTAAAGGTGTACTCCGCCCATAGACATCTTATCCCCTATCCAAAATATTGTGGATGAGATGTCTGATCCTGGAGGGGGTCTGGCCACTGGGACCCCCCACGATATTTGGGCCGACACGGTGGAATCTGTGGCAATCCATATTGCCAAACCACACCCCCTCTATTCATGTCTATGGGAGGGGGCGTGACGGCACAGAGATCGCGGGGGTTCCCAGTGGCAAGACACCTGCCATCAGACATCTTATTCCCTATCCTTTCTATAGCGGATAAGATGTTCAGGGGCAGAGTACCACTTTAAAGGGAATTTATCAACTCTATTTGCTCCAAAGAACTTCAGACCCTATTGTACCTTTTTTTTTTTTAGCTGATAATAGTTGCCTAATTTATAAAATCAGTGTTCAATTTTTCAGCCAAGTTCCAAAGAGGTGGGGTTAATCTGCTGAAGTGCCGAAGCTTGGCACACCTCCTCGCTTGCTCCCAACTCCCAGGCCCTCCTTGATTGATGTTCTGAGCCCGGTTTTTCAATCAAGAAGGAGCTGGAGGGGAGAGCAAGTAAGTGGATGTGCCGGGATGAGACACTTGAGCAGCTTAGATCAGCCTCCTTGCACCCTACATTTGTGTATTACACCTGAATATTAGACAATACTGGATTAAACTATGTGGAATGTTGATTTAGGGATCTATCCAATTGCTAGTAGGCCATGGACACAAGATTACATATAAGATAAGGTTATATGCCGACCAGGTATTATATTGTAGTTCCCAGCGAATTGAATCTAACTTTGAAGGGGAAGTGCCTTTAGGCACTTCCCCCTTCAAAGTTAGCAGGTCATGTAGAAATTTTTCTGTACCATGTCTATGACAATCATGGGTGCTTTTTGCCTTCTTTAGGTTGTAGGGCTATTGTTACCATTAAAATAGTCAGAACCCTAAAATAAACCCTAACAGACCCAACTAAACTAAGGAATACATGTTCATAGTTATTAAAAAGAGGAAACACACCCCTCAAGGAACATAACAAGGGGTAAAGTGAGCCTTAACACCCCACAGGTGTTTGATGACTTTTTGTAAAATTTGGATGAGTAAATAAAAAAAATAGGAGGAAATACGAGAAAATGCCCCTCAAAATTTGTAACCCCATTTCTTCTGGGTTTGGAAGTCTCCCATGTATGGATGTTAAGTGCTCTGCGAGCAAACTACAATGATCAGAAGAGAAGAAGCGCCATTGGGCTTTTGGAGAGAGAATTCGTCTGGAATTCAAGTCAGGGGACATGTGCGTTTACAAAGCCCCCATGGTGCCAGAACAGTGGACCCCCCCACATGTGACTGTATTTCGGAAACAACACCCCTCACAGAATGTAACAATGGGTGCAGTGAGCATTTACACCCCACTGACGTTTGACAGACTTTTGGAACAGTGGGCTGTGCAAATGAAAACTTAAATTTTTCATTTTCATGGACCCCTGTTCCAAAAATCTGTCAGACACCAGTAGGGCATAAATGCTCACTGCACCCCTTATTACATTCCATGAGGGGTGTAGTTTCCAAAATGGGGTCACATGTTGGGGGGGTTCCGCTGTTCTGGCACCATGGGGGCTTTGTAAACGCACATGGCCTTCAATTCCAGCCAAATTCTCTCTCCAAAAGTCCAATGGCGCTCCTTCTCTTCTGAGCCCTGTAGTGAGCCAGCAGAGCACTTAATGTCCACACATGGGGTATTTATATATTCAGAAGAAATGGTGATACAAATTATGGGGGGCTTTTTCTCAATTACCCCTTGTGAAAATGAAAAATTTGGGATAACATTAGAAATGAGAAATATTAGCAATAAATTCATCATAAAATATACTTACTGTTAAATACTTTAACTCAATATAAAATAAAAATAAAAACAATAAAAAATAATAAAATTTAAAAATATAGATATAAAAATATGTATAGAAAAATCTAAAATCACTAACTAAAAAATAAAATATACAAAATACATAAAAAATACAAATAATAACATAAATAAATATAACAAAAATAAAATATAGCACCAATCACTAATAATAAATAGATTAAAATTAGTCAAGCAAGTACTTTCTGAATAAGATAAAGTTTTTTCACTTCCATCTACTGTATAAATATATATATATATATATATATATATATATATATATATATATATAATTCCCTCTGCTTCCCTTCTCCCTTCCTTATTCTCCCCCACCCCTCCCTTGCAACTTACATGCTACTCAAGAAATCCATATCTTAGGACATCATATATCCCAGACTACCATAGCTTATTACATAACAAACAGAATAAAAAGCAGTCTATACCGATTCACAGAATGTAAATAAATAAAATATTTTTTTCTCCTATAAAATTGCATGAGTTACAAGATCATTTACATGAGAATATAATTACTCATGTTAATACCACACTTTTACATACTCCATGGTCTGCACTATGGATAATTTGGAACATACCCTACACAGTCTAAGTCCCATAACATGCGCAGTAGTACTCTAGAAGTGAAATACAGACAAAGTCTGAAGTCATGCGCACAGGTCCAGCAATATGTAGATATCGCGAGAAGTGAATCATGCATCATGAGGCTTGCGCATTGATTACCAATGCGCGGACATGCGTACCTACTGTGACATCACATGTAAACAAAGGTGGTGATAGGCGCAGACACTAAACACATGCCAGACCTTAACAAACTGTATGATTGGATGCGACTTTTCGCAGGATTGGTACACAACTATTGCGGGACACAAGATTGTGATGTGTGGCCATCTGATTGGCGATAGCACGTCACAGGAAATGAACGCAATATGAGATTATATAAAGCCTACTTAGCGTCCGGGGCACCATTAGCCTCAAAGCCCTTGACAAAGCTGATTTATTCAGCGAAACGTCGAGGAGGCTAGCCATTTTTTAATACAGCGTGTGTTCACTGTTAGCAATGTTAATGCAGCATGCATACTCACCTACTAGTGCACAGATCATAGTGCACAATATATATTAATTGTTGAGCACTAACAGAAACTTAGTAGCTAGGAGAGGTTTTCCTTTCCCATAAAAAATTCTGTGACACCGCCGATAATTTTAAACCTTGTGTTTCATAAGGGTAGCTTTTTAGTTTGTGAATTGAATAAAGTTTAAAAGTTTTAGGGGGGCTTCTAGTAAGGGTTTTCCCCAGAAGGGGTAGCCCCTTAAAGGTTGATATTGCACTATTACCATGGAACCTTCAGGGATCCTTTTTTGTTTAATTCACTGACCATAGGAGGAAAGTAAACATTGCTGGTTAGGTCAATGGTGCTTGCAGGACGCGAGGAGAATCCCTACCTGCCTCCTCGCTGTCCGATCGCCAAATGACTGCTCCATGCCTGAGATCCAGGCAGGAGCAGTTGAGTGGCAATAACACTGATCAATGCCATGCTAAAAGAAACAAAAAATAACACATACCCCAAACATTGCAAACACAAAACCCAAAAACCTGTCAATAGTCTCTGTCAACATCATCCTGGGAGGGATAATACACTGCACTACAATAGAAATAAAAATCCCTATCATCTATATCTCAATGGGTTCCATCTTTTCTTTTGTTCTTTTTTCTAATGCGGTTTTATAATCCCTGAGACAAGTAGTTCTGGCCCTAGAGTGTTATATATATTAGCGTCTGTAGCATGTATAAGGGACATGTTATCATACCTGTGTCTTTTTATAGGTGATTAATGCCCGGTGAGAGGGTGAAAGGGACCTATACCCCCGTCAGCTGCAGGAAAGGAACAAAGAGACAGGTAATTAATATTTATATTAATTACTGATAACAATCAGGCTAGATACAACATCTAAACCTGCAAAGATCTCATAGTCTTTACCTTATACATGAAGATATATGTGTTTTTAATAAGTATATCGTCTATAGACAGCTTCTTATATAACACAACCATGTCTCAGGTACAGAGATTAGGAACATTTATGATTTCTAATATCTGTTTTTTATTTGTAGTAATCCCTTTTTCAATAGACAGACCGCAGCTTTAAAACATAACTGTACTGTAAAGAAAAATCTATAAGTTAATGTAATAAATCACATACTATAACTGATTATTGGCATTTAAAACTATGAAAAATACATTATGTTGATTATAAAACAGAAATACAGAATGGAGACAACCGTCTGTGGCTCAAGCTCGACTACCCATTTCTTTGAGTGGCCCCTCAATGTTCTGGAAACGGGTGGAGGACATTGTCTCCATTAGAATGGGTCCCCCTACGATGCTTCGGCTGTTGATCTGAAGTGCATTCTGTGCTTTGGAATCTCGGGGGCAAACTGTATTTCTGTTATTAATTTTTAGTTTAGCAATTCCCACCGCAACATGGTTAACCTCTATCCTAAATTTCTCCACAAAATTGATAAAAGACATTCGAAGAAATATTTTGCCAAATAAAAATATATAAAATATTGATGAAGTTGATGAATAATAATAACAACAAAAATAACAGTTTTTGATTAAAAAACAAATAAACAATAATAATTTATAAAATATTTTGCTCCTTCCCCCTTCCCCAAAAATAAAAAAACATATATTACCCTTAAAATTTATGAATAAAGAAACAAAAAATAACACATACCCCAAACATTGCAAACACAGAACCCCCAAAAAAACTAACAATAGTGTCTGTCAACATCATCGTAGGAGGGATAATACACTGCACTACAATAGAAATAAAAATCCCTATCATCTATATCTCAATGGGTTCCATCTTTTCTTTTGTTCTTTTTTCTAATGCGGTTTTATAATCCCTGAGACAAGTAGTTCTGGCCCTAGAGTGTTATATATATTAGCGTCTGTAGCATGTATAAGGGACATGTTATCATACCTGTGTCTTTTTATAGGTGATTAATGCCCGGTGAGAGGGTGAAAGGGACCTATACCCCCGTCAGCTGCAGGAAAGGAACAAAGAGACAGGTAATTAATATTTATATTAATTACTGATAACAATCAGGCTAGATACAACATCTAAACCTGCAAAGATGTTATAGTCTTTACCTTATACATGAAGATATATGTGTTTTTAATAAGTATATCGTCTATAGACAGCTTCTTATATAACACAACCATGTCTCAGGTACAGAGATTAGGAACATTTATGTTTTCTAATATCTGTTTTTTATTTGTAGTAATCCCTTTTTCAATAGACAGACCGCAGATTTAAAACATAACTGTACTGTAAAGAAAAATCTATAAGTTAATGTAATAAATCACATACTATAACTGATTATTGCCATTTAAAACTATGAAAAATACATTATGTTGATTATAAAACAGAAATACAGAATGGAGACAACCGTCTGTGGCTCAAGCTCGACTGCCCATTTCTTTGAGTGGCCCCTCAATGTTCTGGAAACGGGTGGAGGACATTGTCTCCATTAGAATGGGTCCCCCTACGATGCTTCGGCTGTTGATCTGAAGTGCATTCTGTGCTTTGGAATCTCGGGGGCAAACTGTATTTCTGTTATTAATTTTTAGTTTAGCAATTCCCACCGCAACATGGTTAACCTCTATCCTAAATTTCTCCACAAAATTGAGAAAAGACATTCGAAGAAATATTTTGCCAAATAAAAATATATAAAATATTGATGAAAATGATGAATAATAATAACAACAAAAATAACAGTTTTTGATTAAAAAACAAATAAACAATAATAATTTATAAAATATTTTGCTCCTTCCCCAAAAATAAAAAAACATATATTACCCTTAAAATTTATGAATAAAGAAACAAAAAATAACACATACCCCAAACATTGCAAACACAGAACCCCCAAAAACCTAACAATAGTGTCTGTCAACATCATCGTAGGAGGGATAATACACTGCACTACAATAGAAATAAAAATCCCTATCATCTATATCTCAATGGGTTCCATCTTTTCTTTTGATCTTTTTTCTAATGCGGTTTTATAATCCCTGAGACAAGTAGTTCTGGCCCTAGAGTGTTATATATATTAGCGTCTGTAGCATGTATAAGGGACATGTTATCATACCTGTGTCTTTTTATAGGTGATTAATGCCCGGTGAGAGGGTGAAAGGGACCTATACCCCCGTCAGCTGCAGGAAAGGAACAAAGAGACAGGTAATTAATATTTATATTAATTACTGATAACAATCAGGCTAGATACAACATCTAAACCTGCAAAGATGTTATAGTCTTTACCTTATACATGAAGATATATGTGTTTTTAATAAGTATATCGTCTATAGACAGCTTCTTATATAACACAACCATGTCTCAGGTACAGAGATTAGGAACATTTATGTTTTCTAATATCTGTTTTTTATTTGTAGTAATCCCTTTTTCAATAGACAGACCGCAGATTTTAAACATAACTGTACTGTAAAGAAAAATCTATAAGTTAATGTAATAAATCACATACTATAACTGATTATTGCCATTTAAAACTATGAAAAATACATTATGTTGATTATAAAACAGAAATACAGAATGGAGACAACCGTCTGTGGCTCAAGCTCGACTGCCCATTTCTTTGAGTGGCCCCTCAATGTTCTGGAAACGGGTGGAGGACATTGTCTCCATTAGAATGGGTCCCCCTACGATGCTTCGGCTGTTGATCTGAAGTGCATTCTGTGCTTTGGAATCTCGGGGGCAAACTGTATTTCTGTTATTAATTTTTAGTTTAGCAATTCCCACCGCAACATGGTTAACCTCTATCCTAAATTTCTCCACAAAATTGAGAAAAGACATTCGAAGAAATATTTTGCCAAATAAAAATATATAAAATATTGATGAAAATGATGAATAATAATAACAACAAAAATAACAGTTTTTGATTAAAAAACAAATAAACAATAATAATTTATAAAATATTTTGCTCCTTCCCCAAAAATAAAAAAACATATATTACCCTTAAAATTTATGAATAAAGAAACAAAAAATAACACATACCCCAAACATTGCAAACACAGAACCCCCAAAAACCTAACAATAGTGTCTGTCAACATCATCGTAGGAGGGATAATACACTGCACTACAATAGAAATAAAAATCCCTATCATCTATATCTCAATGGGTTCCATCTTTTCTTTTGATCTTTTTTCTAATGCGGTTTTATAATCCCTGAGACAAGTAGTTCTGGCCCTAGAGTGTTATATATATTAGCGTCTGTAGCATGTATAAGGGACATGTTATCATACCTGTGTCTTTTTATAGGTGATTAATGCCCGGTGAGAGGGTGAAAGGGACCTATACCCCCGTCAGCTGCAGGAAAGGAACAAAGAGACAGGTAATTAATATTTATATTAATTACTGATAACAATCAGGCTAGATACAACATCTAAACCTGCAAAGATGTTATAGTCTTTACCTTATACATGAAGATATATGTGTTTTTAATAAGTATATCGTCTATAGACAGCTTCTTATATAACACAACCATGTCTCAGGTACAGAGATTAGGAACATTTATGTTTTCTAATATCTGTTTTTTATTTGTAGTAATCCCTTTTTCAATAGACAGACCGCAGATTTTAAACATAACTGTACTGTAAAGAAAAATCTATAAGTTAATGTAATAAATCACATACTATAACTGATTATAGCCATTTAAAACTATGAAATATACATTATGTTGATTATAAAACAGAAATACAGAATGGAGACAACCGTCTGTGGCTCAAGCTCGACTGCCCATTTCTTTGAGTGGCCCCTCAATGTTCTGGAAACGGGTGGAGGACATTGTCTCCATTAGAATGGGTCCCCCTACGATGCTTCGGCTGTTGATCTGAAGTGCATTCTGTGCTTTGGAATCTCGGGGGCAAACTGTATTTCTGTTATTAATTTTTAGTTTAGCAATTCCCACCGCAACATGGTTAACCTCTATCCTAAATTTCTCCACAAAATTGATAAAAGACATTCGAAGAAATATTTTGCCAAATAAAAATATATAAAATATTGATGAAGTTGATGAATAATAATAACAACAAAAATAACAGTTTTTGATTAAAAAACAAATAAACAATAATAATTTATAAAATATTTTGCTCCTGCCCCCTTCCCCCCAAAAAAAAAAAACATATATTACCCTTAAAATTTATGAATAAAGAAACAAAAAATAACACATACCCCAAACATTGTAAACACAAAACCCCCAAAAACCTAACAATAGTGTCTGTCAACATCATCCTGGGAGGTATAATACACTGCACTACAATAGAAATAAAAATCCCTATCATCTATATCTCAATGGGTTCCATCTTTTCTTTTGTTCTTTTTTCTAATACGGTTTTATAATCCCTGAGACAAGTAGTTCTGGCCCTAGAGTGTTATATATATTAGCGTCTGTAGCATGTATAAGGGACATGTTATCATACCTGTGTCTTTTTATAGGTGATTAATGCCCGGTGAGAGGGTGAAAGGGACCTATACCCCCGTCAGCTGCAGGAAAGGAACAAAGAGACAGGTAATTAATATTTATATTAATTACTGATAACAATCAGGCTAGATATAACATCTAGACCTGCAGAGATGTCATCGTCTCTGCCTTATACATGAAGATATATGTGTTTTTAATAAGTATATCGTCTAAAGACAGCTTCTTATATAACACAACTGTGTCTCAGGTACAGAGATTGGGAACATTTATGATTTCTAATATCTGTTTTTTATTTGTAGTAATCCCTTTTTCAATAGACAGAGCGCAGATTTAAAACATTACTGTACTGTAAAGAAAAATCTATAAGTTAATGTAATAAATCACATACTATAACTGATTATTGCATTTAAAACTATGAAAAATACATTATGTTGATTATAAAACAGAAATACAGAATGGAGACAACCGTCTGTGGCTCAAGCTCGACTGCCCATTTCTTTGAGTGGCCCCTCAATGTTGTGGAAACGGGTGGAGGACATTGTCTCCATTAGAATGGGTCCCCCTACGATGCTTCGGCTGTTGATCTGAAGTGCATTCTGTGCTTTGGAATCTCGGGGGCAAACTGTATTTCTGTTATAAATTTTTAGTTTAGCAATTCCCACCGCAACATGGTTAACCTCTATCCTAAATTTCTCCACAAAATTGATAAAAGACATTCGAAGAAATATTTTGCCAAATAAAAATATATAATATATTGATGAAGTTGATGAATAATAATAACAACAAAAATAACAGTTTTTGATTAAAAAACAAATAAACAATAATAATTTATAAAATATTTTGCTCCTTCCCCCTTCCCCAAAAATAAAAAAACATATATTACCCTTAAAATTTATGAATAAAGAAACAAAAAATAACACATACCCCAAACATTGCAAACACAGAACCCCCAAAAACCTAACAATAGTGTCTGTCAACATCATCGTGGGAGGGATAATACACTGCACTACAATAGAAATAAAAATCCCTATCATCTATATCTCAATGGGTTCCATCTTTTCTTTTGTTCTTTTTTCTAATGCGGTTTTATAATCCCTGAGACAAGTAGTTCTGGCCCTAGAGTGTTATATATATTAGCGTCTGTAGCATGTATAAGGGACATGTTATCATACCTGTGTCTTTTTATAGGTGATTAATGCCCGGTGAGAGGGTGAAAGGGACCTATACCCCCGTCAGCTGCAGGAAAGGAACAAAGAGACAGGTAATTAATATTTATATTAATTACTGATAACAATCAGGCTAGATACAACATCTAGACCTGCAAAGATGTCATAGTCTTTACCTTATACATGAAGATATATGTGTTTTTAATAAGTATATCGTCTATAGACAGCTTCTTATATAACACAACCATGTCTCAGGTACAGAGATTAGGAACATTTATGTTTTCTAATATCTGTTTTTTATTTGTAGTAATCCCTTTTTCAATAGACTGACCGCAGATTTAAGACATAACTGTACTGTAAAGAAAAATCTATAAGTTAATGTAATAAATCAAATACTATAACTGATTATTGCCATTTAAAACTATGAAAAATACATTATGTTGATTATAAAACAGAAATACAGAATGGAGACAACCGTCTGTGGCTCAAGCTCGACTGCTCATTTCTTTGAGTGGCCCCTCAATGTTCTGGAAACGGGTGGAGGACATTGTCTCCATTAGAATGGGTCCCCCTACGATGCTTCGGCTGTTGATCTGAAGTGCATTCTGTGCTTTGGAATCTCGGGGGCAAACTGTATTTCTGTTATTAATTTTTAGTTTAGCAATTCTCACCGCAACATGGTTAACCTCTATCCTAAATTTCTCCACAAAATTGATAAAAGACATTCGAAGAAATATTTTGCCAAATAAAAATATATAAAATATTGATGAAGTTGATGAATAATAATAACAACAAAAATAACAGTTTTTGATTAAAAAACAAATAAACAATAATAATTTATAAAATATTTTGCTCCTTCCCCCTTCCCCAAAAATAAAAAAACATATATTACCCTTAAAATTTATGAATAAAGAAACAAAAAATAACACATACCCCAAACATTGCAAACACAGAACCCCCAAAAACCTAACAATAGTGTCTGTCAACATCATCGTAGGAGGGATAATACACTGCACTACAATAGAAATAAAAATCCCTATCATCTATATCTCAATGGGTTCCATCTTTTCTTTTGATCTTTTTTCTAATGCGGTTTTATAATCCCTGAGACAAGTAGTTCTGGCCCTAGAGTGTTATATATATTAGCGTCTGTAGCATGTATAAGGGACATGTTATCATACCTGTGTCTTTTTATAGGTGATTAATGCCCGGTGAGAGGGTGAAAGGGACCTATACCCCCGTCAGCTGCAGGAAAGGAACAAAGAGACAGGTAATTAATATTTATATTAATTACTGATAACAATCAGGCTAGATACAACATCTAAACCTGCAAAGATGTTATAGTCTTTACCTTATACATGAAGATATATGTGTTTTTAATAAGTATATCGTCTATAGACAGCTTCTTATATAACACAACCATGTCTCAGGTACAGAGATTAGGAACATTTATGTTTTCTAATATCTGTTTTTTATTTGTAGTAATCCCTTTTTCAATAGACAGACCGCAGATTTTAAACATAACTGTACTGTAAAGAAAAATCTATAAGTTAATGTAATAAATCACATACTATAACTGATTATTGCCATTTAAAACTATGAAAAATACATTATGTTGATTATAAAACAGAAATACAGAATGGAGACAACCGTCTGTGGCTCAAGCTCGACTGCCCATTTCTTTGAGTGGCCCCTCAATGTTCTGGAAACGGGTGGAGGACATTGTCTCCATTAGAATGGGTCCCCCTACGATGCTTCGGCTGTTGATCTGAAGTGCATTCTGTGCTTTGGAATCTCGGGGGCAAACTGTATTTCTGTTATTAATTTTTAGTTTAGCAATTCCCACCGCAACATGGTTAACCTCTATCCTAAATTTCTCCACAAAATTGATAAAAGACATTCGAAGAAATATTTTGCCAAATAAAAATATATAAAATATTGATGAAGTTGATGAATAATAATAACAACAAAAATAACAGTTTTTGATTAAAAAACAAATAAACAATAATAATTTATAAAATATTTTGCTCCTGCCCCCTTCCCCCCAAAAAAACAAACATATATTACCCTTAAAATTTATGAATAAAGAAACAAAAAATAACACATACCCCAAACATTGTAAACACAAAACCCCCAAAAACCTAACAATAGTGTCTGTCAACATCATCCTGGGAGGTATAATACACTGCACTACAATAGAAATAAAAATCCCTATCATCTATATCTCAATGGGTTCCATCTTTTCTTTTGTTCTTTTTTCTAATACGGTTTTATAATCCCTGAGACAAGTAGTTCTGGCCCTAGAGTGTTATATATATTAGCGTCTGTAGCATGTATAAGGGACATGTTATCATACCTGTGTCTTTTTATAGGTGATTAATGCCCGGTGAGAGGGTGAAAGGGACCTATACCCCCGTCAGCTGCAGGAAAGGAACAAAGAGACAGGTAATTAATATTTATATTAATTACTGATAACAATCAGGCTAGATATAACATCTAGACCTGCAGAGATGTCATCGTCTCTGCCTTATACATGAAGATATATGTGTTTTTAATAAGTATATCGTCTAAAGACAGCTTCTTATATAACACAACTGTGTCTCAGGTACAGAGATTGGGAACATTTATGATTTCTAATATCTGTTTTTTATTTGTAGTAATCCCTTTTTCAATAGACAGAGCGCAGATTTAAAACATTACTGTACTGTAAAGAAAAATCTATAAGTTAATGTAATAAATCACATACTATAACTGATTATTGCATTTAAAACTATGAAAAATACATTATGTTGATTATAAAACAGAAATACAGAATGGAGACAACCGTCTGTGGCTCAAGCTCGACTGCCCATTTCTTTGAGTGGCCCCTCAATGTTGTGGAAACGGGTGGAGGACATTGTCTCCATTAGAATGGGTCCCCCTACGATGCTTCGGCTGTTGATCTGAAGTGCATTCTGTGCTTTGGAATCTCGGGGGCAAACTGTATTTCTGTTATAAATTTTTAGTTTAGCAATTCCCACCGCAACATGGTTAACCTCTATCCTAAATTTCTCCACAAAATTGATAAAAGACATTCGAAGAAATATTTTGCCAAATAAAAATATATAATATATTGATGAAGTTGATGAATAATAATAACAACAAAAATAACAGTTTTTGATTAAAAAACAAATAAACAATAATAATTTATAAAATATTTTGCTCCTTCCCCCTTCCCCAAAAATAAAAAAACATATATTACCCTTAAAATTTATGAATAAAGAAACAAAAAATAACACATACCCCAAACATTGCAAACACAGAACCCCCAAAAACCTAACAATAGTGTCTGTCAACATCATCGTGGGAGGGATAATACACTGCACTACAATAGAAATAAAAATCCCTATCATCTATATCTCAATGGGTTCCATCTTTTCTTTTGTTCTTTTTTCTAATGCGGTTTTATAATCCCTGAGACAAGTAGTTCTGGCCCTAGAGTGTTATATATATTAGCGTCTGTAGCATGTATAAGGGACATGTTATCATACCTGTGTCTTTTTATAGGTGATTAATGCCCGGTGAGAGGGTGAAAGGGACCTATACCCCCGTCAGCTGCAGGAAAGGAACAAAGAGACAGGTAATTAATATTTATATTAATTACTGATAACAATCAGGCTAGATACAACATCTAGACCTGCAAAGATGTCATAGTCTTTACCTTATACATGAAGATATATGTGTTTTTAATAAGTATATCGTCTATAGACAGCTTCTTATATAACACAACCATGTCTCAGGTACAGAGATTAGGAACATTTATGTTTTCTAATATCTGTTTTTTATTTGTAGTAATCCCTTTTTCAATAGACTGACCGCAGATTTAAGACATAACTGTACTGTAAAGAAAAATCTATAAGTTAATGTAATAAATCAAATACTATAACTGATTATTGCCATTTAAAACTATGAAAAATACATTATGTTGATTATAAAACAGAAATACAGAATGGAGACAACCGTCTGTGGCTCAAGCTCGACTGCTCATTTCTTTGAGTGGCCCCTCAATGTTCTGGAAACGGGTGGAGGACATTGTCTCCATTAGAATGGGTCCCCCTACGATGCTTCGGCTGTTGATCTGAAGTGCATTCTGTGCTTTGGAATCTCGGGGGCAAACTGTATTTCTGTTATTAATTTTTAGTTTAGCAATTCTCACCGCAACATGGTTAACCTCTATCCTAAATTTCTCCACAAAATTGATAAAAGACATTCGAAGAAATATTTTGCCAAATAAAAATATATAAAATATTGATGAAGTTGATGAATAATAATAACAACAAAAATAACAGTTTTTGATTAAAAAACAAATAAACAATAATAATTTATAAAATATTTTGCTCCTTCCCCCTTCCCCAAAAATAAAAAAACATATATTACCCTTAAAATTTATGAATAAAGAAACAAAAAATAACACATACCCCAAACATTGCAAACACAGAACCCCCAAAAACCTAACAATAGTGTCTGTCAACATCATCGTAGGAGGGATAATACACTGCACTACAATAGAAATAAAAATCCCTATCATCTATATCTCAATGGGTTCCATCTTTTCTTTTGTTCTTTTTTCTAATGCGGTTTTATAATCCCTGAGACAAGTAGTTCTGGCCCTAGAGTGTTATATATATTAGCGTCTGTAGCATGTATAAGGGACATGTTATCATACCTGTGTCTTTTTATAGGTGATTAATGCCCGGTGAGAGGGTGAAAGGGACCTATACCCCCGTCAGCTGCAGGAAAGGAACAAAGAGACAGGTAATTAATATTTATATTAATTACTGATAACAATCAGGCTAGATATAACATCTAGACCTGCAAAGATGTCATAGTCTCTACTTTATACATGAAGATATATGTGTTTTTAATAAGTATATCGTCTATAGACAGCTTCTTATAAAACACAACTGTGTCTCAGGTACAAAGATTGGGAACATTTATGATTTCTAATATCTGTTTTTTATTTGTAGTAATCCCTTTTTCAATAGACAGACCGCAGATTTAAGACATAACTGTACTGTAAAGAAAAATCTATAAGTTAATGTAGTAAATCCCATACTATAACTGATTATTGCCATTTAAAACTATAAAAAAAATACATTATGTTGATTATAAAACAGAAATACAGAATGGAGACAACCATCTGTGGCTCAAGCTCGACTGCCCCTTTCTTTGAGTGGCCCCTCAATGTTGTGGAAACGGGTGGAGGACATTGTCTCCATTAGAATGGGTCCCCCTACAATGCTTCGGCTGTTGATCTGAAGTGCATTCTGTGCTTTGGAATCTCGGGGGCAAACTGTATTTCTGTTATTAATTTTTAGTTTAGCAATTCCCACCGCAACATGGTTAACCTCTATCCTAAATTTCTGCACAAAATAGATAAAAGACATTCCAAGAAATATTTTGCCAAATAAAAATATATAAAATATTGATGAAGTTGATGAATAATAATAACAACAAAAATAACAGTTTTTGATTAAAAAAACAAATAAACAATAATAATTTATAAAATATTTTGCTCCTGTCCCCTTCCCCAAAAATAAAAAAAACATATATTACCCTTAAAATTTATGAATAAAGAAACAAAAAATAACACATACCCCAAACATTGCAAACACAAAACCCCCAAAAACCTAACAATAGTGTCTCTCAACATCATCCTGGGAGGGATAATACACTGCACTACAATAGAAATAAAAATCCCTATCATCTATATCTCAATGGGTTCCATCTTTTCTTTTGTTCTTTTTTCTAATGCGGTTTTATAATCCCTGAGACAAGTAGTTCTGGCCCTAGAGTGTTATATATTAGCGTCTGTAGCATGTATAAGGGACATGTTATCATACCTGTGTCTTTTTATAGGTGATTAATGCCCGGTGAGAGGGTGAAAGGGACCTATACCCCCGTCAGCTGCAGGAAAGGAACAAAGAGACAGGTAATTAATATTTATATTAATTACTGATAACAATCAGGCTAGATACAACATCTAAACCTGCAAAGATCTCATAGTCTTTACCTTATACATGAAGATATATGTGTTTTTAATAAGTATATCGTCTATAGACAGCTTCTTATATAACACAACCATGTCTCAGGTACAGAGATTAGGAACATTTATGATTTCTAATATCTGTTTTTTATTTGTAGTAATCCCTTTTTCAATAGACAGACCGCAGATTTAAAACATAACTGTACTGTAAAGAAAAATCTATAAGTTAATGTAATAAATCACATACTATAACTGATTATTGCCATTTAAAACTATGAAAAATACATTATGTTGATTATAAAACAGAAATACAGAATGGAGACAACCGTCTGTGGCTCAAGCTCGACTGCCCATTTCTTTGAGTGGCCCCTCAATGTTCTGGAAACGGGTGGAGGACATTGTCTCCATTAGAATGGGTCCCCCTACGATGCTTCGGCTGTTGATCTGAAGTGCATTCTGTGCTTTGGAATCTCGGGGGCAAACTGTATTTCTGTTATTAATTTTTAGTTTAGCAATTCCCACCGCAACATGGTTAACCTCTATCCTAAATTTCTCCACAAAATTGATAAAAGACATTCGAAGAAATATTTTGCCAAATAAAAATATATAAAATATTGATGAAGTTGATGAATAATAATAACAACAAAAATAACAGTTTTTGATTAAAAAACAAATAAACAATAATAATTTATAAAATATTTTGCTCCTTCCCCCTTCCCCAAAAATAAAAAAACATATATTACCCTTAAAATTTATGAACAAAGAAACAAAAAATAACACATACCCCAAACATTGCAAACACAGAACCCCCAAAAAACCTAACAATAGTGTCTGTCAACATCATCGTAGGAGGGATAATACACTGCACTACAATAGAAATAAAAATCCCTATCATCTATATCTCAATGGGTTCCATCTTTTCTTTTGTTCTTTTTTCTAATGCGGTTTTATAATCCCTGAGACAAGTAGTTCTGGCCCCAGAGTGTTATATATATTAGCGTCTGTAGCATGTATAAGGGACATGTTATCATACCTGTGTCTTTTTATAGGTGATTAATGCCCGGTGAGAGGGTG
Source organism: Hyla sarda (assembly GCF_029499605.1). Classification (NCBI taxonomy): domain Eukaryota; kingdom Metazoa; phylum Chordata; class Amphibia; order Anura; family Hylidae; genus Hyla; species Hyla sarda. The sequence continues at coordinate 134,596 of NW_026610785.1, forward strand.
AAAGGGACCTATACCCCCGTCAGCTGCAGGAAAGGAACAAAGAGACAGGTAATTAATATTTATTTTAATTACTGATAACAATCAGGCTAGATACAACATCTAAACCTGCAAAGATGTTATAGTCTTTACCTTATACATGAAGATATATGTGTTTTTAATAAGTATATCGTCTATAGACAGCTTCTTATATAACACAACCATGTCTCAGGTACAGAGATTAGGAACATTTATGTTTTCTAATATCTGTTTTTTATTTGTAGTAATCCCTTTTTCAATAGACAGACCGCAGATTTAAAACATAACTGTACTGTAAAGAAAAATCTATAAGTTAATGTAATAAATCACATACTATAACTGATTATTGCCATTTAAAACTATGAAAAATACATTATGTTGATTATAAAACAGAAATACAGAATGGAGACAACCGTCTGTGGCTCAAGCTCGACTGCCCATTTCTTTGAGTGGCCCCTCAATGTTCTGGAAACGGGTGGAGGACATTGTCTCCATTAGAATGGGTCCCCCTACGATGCTTCGGCTGTTGATCTGAAGTGCATTCTGTGCTTTGGAATCTCGGGGGCAAACTGTATTTCTGTTATAAATTTTTAGTTTAGCAATTCCCACCGCAACATGGTTAACCTCTATCCTAAATTTCTCCACAAAATTGATAAAAGACATTCGAAGAAATATTTTGCCAAATAAAAATATATAAAATATTGATGAAGTTGATGAATAATAATAACAACAAAAATAACAGTTTTTGATTAAAAAACAAATAAACAATAATAATTTATAAAATATTTTGCTCCTTCCCCCTTCCCCAAAAATAAAAAAACATATATTACCCTTAAAATTTATGAATAAAGAAACAAAAAATAACACATACCCCAAACATTGCAAACACAGAACCCCCAAAAACCTAACAATAGTGTCTGTCAACATCATCGTAGGAGGGATAATACACTGCACTACAATAGAAATAAAAATCCCTATCATCTATATCTCAATGGGTTCCATCTTTTCTTTTGTTCTTTTTTCTAATGCGGTTTTATAATCCCTGAGACAAGTAGTTCTGGCCCTAGAGTGTTATATATATTAGCGTCTGTAGCATGTATAAGGGACATGTTATCATACCTGTGTCTTTTTATAGGTGATTAATGCCCGGTGAGAGGGTGAAAGGGACCTATACCCCCGTCAGCTGCAGGAAAGGAACAAAGAGACAGGTAATTAATATTTATATTAATTACTGATAACAATCAGGCTAGATACAACATCTAAACCTGCAAAGATGTTATAATCTTTACCTTATACATGAAGATATATGTGTTTTTAATAAGTATATCGTCTATAGACAGCTTCTTATATAACACAACCATGTCTCAGGTACAGAGATTAGGAACATTTATGTTTTCTAATATCTGTTTTTTATTTGTAGCAATCCCTTTTTCAATAGACAAACCGCAGATTTTAAACATAACTGTACTGTAAAGAAAAATCTATAAGTTAATGTAATAAATCACATACTATAACTGATTATTGCCATTTAAAACTATGAAAAATACATTATGTTGATTATAAAACAGAAATACAGAATGGAGACAACCGTCTGTGGCTCAAGCTCGACTGCTCATTTCTTTGAGTGGCCCCTCAATGTTCTGGAAACGGGTGGAGAACATTGTCTCCATTAGAATGGGTCCCCCTACGATGCTTCGGCTGTTGATCTGAAGTGCATTCTGTGCTTTGGAATCTCGGGGGCAAACTGTATTTCTGTTATTAATTTTTAGTTTAGCAATTCCCACCGCAACATGGTTAACCTCTATCCTAAATTTCTCCACAAAATTGATAAAAGACATTCGAAGAAATATTTTGCCAAATAAAAATATATAAAATATTGATGAAGTTGATGAATAATAATAACAACAAAAATAACAGTTTTTGATTAAAAAACAAATAAACAATAATAATTTATAAAATATTTTGCTCCTGCTCCCATCCCCCCAAAAAAACAAACATATATTACCCTTAAAATTTATGAATAAAGAAACAAAAAATAACACATACCCCAAACATTGTAAACACAAAACCCCCAAAAACCTAACAATAGTGTCTGTCAACATCATCCTGGGAGGTATAATACACTGCACTACAATAGAAATAAAAATCCCTATCATCTATATCTCAATGGGTTCCATCTTTTCTTTTGTTCTTTTTTCTAATACGGTTTTATAATCCATGAGACAAGTAGTTCTGGCCCTAGAGTGTTATATATATTAGCGTCTGTAGCATGTATAAGGGACATGTTATCATACCTGTGTCTTTTTATAGGTGATTAATGCCCGGTGAGAGGGTGAAAGGGACCTATACCCCCGTCAGCTGCAGGAAAGGAACAAAGAGACAGGTAATTAATATTTATATTAATTACTGATAACAATCAGGCTAGATACAACATCTAGACCTGCAAAGATGTCATAGTCTTTACCTTATACATGAAGATATATGTGTTTTTAATAAGTATATCGTCTATAGACAGCTTCTTATATAACACAACCATGTCTCAGGTACAGAGATTAGGAACATTTATGTTTTCTAATATCTGTTTTTTATTTGTAGTAATCCCTTTTTCAATAGACTGACCGCAGATTTAAGACATAACTGTACTGTAAAGAAAAATCTATAAGTTAATGTAATAAATCAAATACTATAACTGATTATTGCCATTTAAAACTATGAAAAATACATTATGTTGATTATAAAACAGAAATACAGAATGGAGACAACCGTCTGTGGCTCAAGCTCGACTGCCCATTTCTTTGAGTGGCCCCTCAATGTTCTGGAAACGGGTGGAGGACATTGTCTCCATTAGAATGGGTCCCCCTACGATGCTTCGGCTGTTGATCTGAAGTGCATTCTGTGCTTTGGAATCTCGGGGGCAAACTGTATTTCTGTTATTAATTTTTAGTTTAGCAATTCTCACCGCAACATGGTTAACCTCTATCCTAAATTTCTCCACGAAATTGATAAAAGACATTCGAAGAAATATTTTGCCAAATAAAAATATATAAAATATTGATGAAGTTGATGAATAATAATAACAACAAAAATAACAGTTTTTGATTAAAAAACAAATAAACAATAATAATTTATAAAATATTTTGCTCCTTCCCCCTTCCCCAAAAATAAAAAAACATATATTACCCTTAAAATTTATGAATAAAGAAACAAAAAATAACACATACCCCAAACATTGCAAACACAGAACCCCCAAAAACCTAACAATAGTGTCTGTCAACATCATCGTAGGAGGGATAATACACTGCACTACAATAGAAATAAAAATCCCTATCATCTATATCTCAATGGGTTCCATCTTTTCTTTTGATCTTTTTTCTAATGCGGTTTTATAATCCCTGAGACAAGTAGTTCTGGCCCTAGAGTGTTATATATATTAGCGTCTGTAGCATGTATAAGGGACATGTTATCATACCTGTGTCTTTTTATAGGTGATTAATGCCCGGTGAGAGGGTGAAAGGGACCTATACCCCCGTCAGCTGCAGGAAAGGAACAAAGAGACAGGTAATTAATATTTATATTAATTACTGATAACAATCAGGCTAGATACAACATCTAAACCTGCAAAGATGTTATAGTCTTTACCTTATACATGAAGATATATGTGTTTTTAATAAGTATATCGTCTATAGACAGCTTCTTATATAACACAACCATGTCTCAGGTACAGAGATTAGGAACATTTATGTTTTCTAATATCTGTTTTTTATTTGTAGTAATCCCTTTTTCAATAGACAGACCGCAGATTTTAAACATAACTGTACTGTAAAGAAAAATCTATAAGTTAATGTAATAAATCACATACTATAACTGATTATTGCCATTTAAAACTATGAAAAATACATTATGTTGATTATAAAACAGAAATACAGAATGGAGACAACCGTCTGTGGCTCAAGCTCGACTGCCCATTTCTTTGAGTGGCCCCTCAATGTTCTGGAAACGGGTGGAGGACATTGTCTCCATTAGAATGGGTCCCCCTACGATGCTTCGGCTGTTGATCTGAAGTGCATTCTGTGCTTTGGAATCTCGGGGGCAAACTGTATTTCTGTTATTAATTTTTAGTTTAGCAATTCCCACCGCAACATGGTTAACCTCTATCCTAAATTTCTCCACAAAATTGATAAAAGACATTCGAAGAAATATTTTGCCAAATAAAAATATATAAAATATTGATGAAGTTGATGAATAATAATAACAACAAAAATAACAGTTTTTGATTAAAAAACAAATAAACAATAATAATTTATAAAATATTTTGCTCCTGCCCCCTTCCCCCCAAAAAAACAAACATATATTACCCTTAAAATTTATGAATAAAGAAACAAAAAATAACACATACCCCAAACATTGTAAACACAAAACCCCCAAAAACCTAACAATAGTGTCTGTCAACATCATCCTGGGAGGTATAATACACTGCACTACAATAGAAATAAAAATCCCTATCATCTATATCTCAATGGGTTCCATCTTTTCTTTTGTTCTTTTTTCTAATACGGTTTTATAATCCCTGAGACAAGTAGTTCTGGCCCTAGAGTGTTATATATATTAGCGTCTGTAGCATGTATAAGGGACATGTTATCATACCTGTGTCTTTTTATAGGTGATTAATGCCCGGTGAGAGGGTGAAAGGGACCTATACCCCCGTCAGCTGCAGGAAAGGAACAAAGAGACAGGTAATTAATATTTATATTAATTACTGATAACAATCAGGCTAGATATAACATCTAGACCTGCAGAGATGTCATCGTCTCTGCCTTATACATGAAGATATATGTGTTTTTAATAAGTATATCGTCTAAAGACAGCTTCTTATATAACACAACTGTGTCTCAGGTACAGAGATTGGGAACATTTATGATTTCTAATATCTGTTTTTTATTTGTAGTAATCCCTTTTTCAATAGACAGAGCGCAGATTTAAAACATTACTGTACTGTAAAGAAAAATCTATAAGTTAATGTAATAAATCACATACTATAACTGATTATTGCCATTTAAAACTATGAAAAATACATTATGTTGATTATAAAACAGAAATACAGAATGGAGACAACCGTCTGTGGCTCAAGCTCGACTGCCCATTTCTTTGAGTGGCCCCTCAATGTTGTGGAAACGGGTGGAGGACATTGTCTCCATTAGAATGGGTCCCCCTACGATGCTTCGGCTGTTGATCTGAAGTGCATTCTGTGCTTTGGAATCTCGGGGGCAAACTGTATTTCTGTTATAAATTTTTAGTTTAGCAATTCCCACCGCAACATGGTTAACCTCTATCCTAAATTTCTCCACAAAATTGATAAAAGACATTCGAAGAAATATTTTGCCAAATAAAAATATATAATATATTGATGAAGTTGATGAATAATAATAACAACAAAAATAACAGTTTTTGATTAAAAAACAAATAAACAATAATAATTTATAAAATATTTTGCTCCTTCCCCCTTCCCCAAAAATAAAAAAACATATATTACCCTTAAAATTTATGAATAAAGAAACAAAAAATAACACATACCCCAAACATTGCAAACACAGAACCCCCAAAAACCTAACAATAGTGTCTGTCAACATCATCGTGGGAGGGATAATACACTGCACTACAATAGAAATAAAAATCCCTATCATCTATATCTCAATGGGTTCCATCTTTTCTTTTGTTCTTTTTTCTAATGCGGTTTTATAATCCCTGAGACAAGTAGTTCTGGCCCTAGAGTGTTATATATATTAGCGTCTGTAGCATGTATAAGGGACATGTTATCATACCTGTGTCTTTTTATAGGTGATTAATGCCCGGTGAGAGGGTGAAAGGGACCTATACCCCCGTCAGCTGCAGGAAAGGAACAAAGAGACAAGTAATTAATATTTATATTAATTACTGATAACAATCAGGCTAGATACAACATCTAGACCTGCAAAGATGTCATAGTCTTTACCTTATACATGAAGATATATGTGTTTTTAATAAGTATATCGTCTATAGACAGCTTCTTATATAACACAACCATGTCTCAGGTACAGAGATTAGGAACATTTATGTTTTCTAATATCTGTTTTTTATTTGTAGTAATCCCTTTTTCAATAGACTGACCGCAGATTTAAGACATAACTGTACTGTAAAGAAAAATCTATAAGTTAATGTAATAAATCAAATACTATAACTGATTATTGCCATTTAAAACTATGAAAAATACATTATGTTGATTATAAAACAGAAATACAGAATGGAGACAACCGTCTGTGGCTCAAGCTCGACTGCTCATTTCTTTGAGTGGCCCCTCAATGTTCTGGAAACGGGTGGAGGACATTGTCTCCATTAGAATGGGTCCCCCTACGATGCTTCGGCTGTTGATCTGAAGTGCATTCTGTGCTTTGGAATCTCGGGGGCAAACTGTATTTCTGTTATTAATTTTTAGTTTAGCAATTCTCACCGCAACATGGTTAACCTCTATCCTAAATTTCTCCACGAAATTGATAAAAGACATTCGAAGAAATATTTTGCCAAATAAAAATATATAAAATATTGATGAAGTTGATGAATAATAATAACAACAAAAATAACAGTTTTTGATTAAAAAACAAATAAACAATAATAATTTATAAAATATTTTGCTCCTTCCCCCTTCCCCAAAAATAAAAAAACATATATTACCCTTAAAATTTATGAATAAAGAAACAAAAAATAACACATACCCCAAACATTGCAAACACAGAACCCCCAAAAACCTAACAATAGTGTCTGTCAACATCATCGTAGGAGGGATAATACACTGCACTACAATAGAAATAAAAATCCCTATCATCTATATCTCAATGGGTTCCATCTTTTCTTTTGTTCTTTTTTCTAATGCGGTTTTATAATCCCTGAGACAAGTAGTTCTGGCCCTAGAGTGTTATATATATTAGCGTCTGTAGCATGTATAAGGGACATGTTATCATACCTGTGTCTTTTTATAGGTGATTAATGCCCGGTGAGAGGGTGAAAGGGACCTATACCCCCGTCAGCTGCAGGAAAGGAACAAAGAGACAGGTAATTAATATTTATATTAATTACTGATAACAATCAGGCTAGATATAACATCTAGACCTGCAAAGATGTCATAGTCTCTACTTTATACATTAAGATATATGTGTTTTTAATAAGTATATCGTCTATAGACAGCTTCTTATAAAACACAACTGTGTCTCAGGTACAAAGATTGGGAACATTTATGATTTCTAATATCTGTTTTTTATTTGTAGTAATCCCTTTTTCAATAGACAGACCGCAGATTTAAGACATAACTGTACTGTAAAGAAAAATCTATAAGTTAATGTAATAAATCCCATACTATAACTGATTATTGCCATTTAAAACTATAAAAAAAATACATTATGTTGATTATAAAACAGAAATACAGAATGGAGACAACCGTCTGTGGCTCAAGCTCGACTGCCCATTTCTTTGAGTGGCCCCTCAATGTTCTGGAAACGGGGGGAGGACATTGTCTCCATTAGAATGGGTCCCCCTACGATGCTTCGGCTGTTGATCTGAAGTACATTCTGTGCTTTGGAATCTCGGGGGCAAACTGTATTTCTGTTATTAATTTTTAGTTTAGCAATTCCCACCGCAACATGGTTAACCTCTATCCTAAATTTCTCCACAAAATTGATAAAAGACATTCGAAGAAATATTTTGCCAAATAAAAATATATAAAATATTGATGAAGTTGATGAATAATAATAACAACAAAAATAACAGTTTTTGATTAAAAAACAAACAATAATAATTTATAAAATATTTTGCTCCTTCCCCCTTCCCCAAAAATAAAAAAACATATATTACCCTTAAAATTTATGAATAAAGAAACAAAAAATAACACATACCCCAAACATTGCAAACACAGAACCCCCAAAAACCTAACAATAGTGTCTGTCAACATCATCGTAGAAGGGATAATACACTGCACTACAATAGAAATAAAAATCCATATCATCTATATCTCAATGGGTTCCATCTTTTCTTTTGTTCTTTTTTCTAATGCGGTTTTATAATCCCTGAGACAAGTAGTTCTGGCCCTAGAGTGTTATATATATTAGTGTCTGTAGCATGTATAAGGGACATGTTATCATACCTGTGTCTTTTTATAGGTGATTAATGCCCGGTGAGAGGGTGAAAGGGACCTATACCCCCGTCAGCTGCAGGAAAGGAACAAAGAGACAGGTAATTAATATTTATATTAATTACTGATAACAATCAGGCTAGATACAACATCTAAACCTGCAAAGATGTTATAGTCTTTACCTTATACATGAAGATATATGTGTTTTTAATAAGTATATCGTCTATAGACAGCTTCTTATATAACACAACCATGTCTCAGGTACAGAGATTAGGAACATTTATGTTTTCTAATATCTGTTTTTTATTTGTAGTAATGCCTTTTTCAATAGAGAGACCGCAGATTTAAAACATAACTGTACTGTAAAGAAAAATCTATAAGTTAATGTAATAAATCACATACTATAACTGATTATTGCCATTTAAAACTATGAAAAATACATTATGTTGATTATAAAACAGAAATACAGAATGGAGACAACCGTCTGTGGCTCAAGCTCGACTGCCCATTTCTTTGAGTGGCCCCTCAATGTTCTGGAAACGGGGGGGAGGACATTGTCTCCATTAGAATGGGTCCCCCTACGATGCTTCGGCTGTTGATCTGAAGTGCATTCTGTGCTTTGGAATCTCGCGGGCAAACTGTATTTCTGTTATTAATTTTTAGTTTAGCAATTCTCACCGCAACATGGTTAACCTCTATCCTAAATTTCTCCACAAAATTGATAAAAGACATTCGAAGAAATATTTTGCCAAATAAAAATATATAAAATATTGATGAAGTTGATGAATAATAATAACAACAAAAATAACAGTTTTTGATTAAAAAACAAATAAACAATAATAATTTATAAAATATTTTGCTCCTTCCCCCTTCCCCAAAAATAAAAAAACATATATTACCCTTAAAATTTATGAATAAAGAAACAAAAAATAACACATACCCCAAACATTGCAAACACAGAACCCCCAAAAACCTAACAATAGTGTCTGTCAACATCATCGTAGGAGGGATAATACACTACACTACAATAGAAATAAAAATCCCTATCATCTATATCTCAATGGGTTCCATCTTTTCTTTTGTTCTTTTTTCTAATGCGGTTTTATAATCCCTGAGACAAGTAGTTCTGGCCCTAGAGTGTTATATATATTAGCGTCTGTAGCATGTATAAGGGACATGTTATCATACCTGTGTCTTTTTATAGGTGATTAATGACCGGTGAGAGGGTGAAAGGGACCTATACCCCCGTCAGCTGCAGGAAAGGAACAAAGAGACAGGTAATTAATATTTATATTAATTACTGATAACAATCAGGCTAGATACAACATCTAAACCTGCAAAGATGTCATAGTCTTTACCTTATACATGAAGATATATGTGTTTTTAATAAGTATATCGTCTATAGACAGCTTCTTATATAACACAACCATGTCTCAGGTACAGAGATTAGGGACATTTATGTTTTCTAATATCTGTTTTTTATTTGTAGTAATCCCTTTTTCAATAGACTGACCGCAGATTTAAGACATAACTGTACTGTAAAGAAAAATCTATAAGTTAATGTAATAAATCACATACTATAACTGATTATTGCCATTTAAAACTATGAAAAATACATTATGTTGATTATAAAACAGAAATACAGAATGGAGACAACCGTCTGTGGCTCAAGCTCGACTGCCCATTTCTTTGAGTGGCCCCTCAATGTTCTGGAAACGGGTGGAGGACATTGTCTCCATTAGAATGGGTCCCCCTACGATGCTTCGGCTGTTGATCTGAAGTGCATTCTGTGCTTTGGAATCTCGGGGGCAAACTGTATTTCTGTTATTAATTTTTAGTTTAGCAATTCTCACCGCAACATGGTTAACCTCTATCCTAAATTTCTCCACGAAATTGATAAAAGACATTCGAAGAAATATTTTGCCAAATAAAAATATATAAAATATTGATGAAGTTGATGAATAATAATAACAACAAAAATAACAGTTTTTGATTAAAAAACAAATAAACAATAATAATTTATAAAATATTTTGCTCCTTCCCCCTTCCCCAAAAATAAAAAAACATATATTACCCTTAAAATTTATGAATAAAGAAACAAAAAATAACACATACCCCAAACATTGCAAACACAGAACCCCCAAAAACCTAACAATAGTGTCTGTCAACATCATCGTAGGAGGGATAATACACTGCACTACAATAGAAATAAAAATCCCTATCATCTATATCTCAATGGGTTCCATCTTTTCTTTTGTTCTTTTTTCTAATGCGGTTTTATAATCCCTGAGACAAGTAGTTCTGGCCCTAGAGTGTTATATATATTAGCGTCTGTAGCATGTATAAGGGACATGTTATCATACCTGTGTCTTTTTATAGGTGATTAATGCCCGGTGAGAGGGTGAAAGGGACCTATACCCCCGTCAGCTGCAGGAAAGGAACAAAGAGACAGGTAATTAATATTTATATTAATTACTGATAACAATCAGGCTAGATATAACATCTAGACCTGCAAAGATGTCATAGTCTCTACTTTATACATTAAGATATATGTGTTTTTAATAAGTATATCGTCTATAGACAGCTTCTTATAAAACACAACTGTGTCTCAGGTACAAAGATTGGGAACATTTATGATTTCTAATATCTGTTTTTTATTTGTAGTAATCCCTTTTTCAATAGACAGACCGCAGATTTAAGACATAACTGTACTGTAAAGAAAAATCTATAAGTTAATGTAATAAATCCCATACTATAACTGATTATTGCCATTTAAAACTATGAAAAATACATTATGTTGATTATAAAACAGAAATACAGAATGGAGACAACCGTCTGTGGCTCAAGCTCGACTGCCCATTTCTTTGAGTGGCCCCTCAATGTTCTGGAAACGGGTGGAGGACATTGTCTCCATTAGAATGGGTCCCCCTACGATGCTTCGGCTGTTGATCTGAAGTGCATTCTGTGCTTTGAAATCTCGGGGGCAAACTGTATTTCTGTTATTAATTTTTAGTTTAGCAATTCCCACCGCAACATGGTTAACCTCTATCCTAAATTTCTCCACAAAATTGATAAAAGACATTCGAAGAAATATTTTGCCAAATAAAAATATATAAAATATTGATGAAGTTGATGAATAATAATAACAACAAAAATAACAGTTTTTGATTAAAAAACAAATAAACAATAATAATTTATAAAATATTTTGCTCCTGCCCCCTTCCCCCCAAAAAAAAAAACATATATTACCCTTAAAATTTATGAATAAAGAAACAAAAAATAACACATATCCCAAACATTAAAACACAAAACCTCCAAAAACCTAACAATAGTGTCTGTCAACATCATCCTGGGAGGTATAATACACTGCACTACAATAGAAATAAAAATCCCTATCATCTATATCTCAATGGGTTCCATCTTTTCTTTTGTTCTTTTTTCTAATACGGTTTTATAATCCCTGAGACAAGTAGTTCTGGCCCTAGAGTGTTATATATATTAGCGTCTGTAGCATGTATAAGGGACATGTTATCATACCTGTGTCTTTTTATAGGTGATAAATGCCTGGTGAGAGGGTGAAAGGGACCTATACCCCCGTCAGCTGCAGGAAAGGAACAAAGAGACAGGTAATTAATATTTATAATAATTACTGATAACAATCAGGCTAGATACAACATCTAAACCTGCAAAGATGTCATAGTCTTTACCTTATACATGAAGATATATGTGTTTTTAATAAGTATATCGTCTATAGACAGCTTCTTATATAACACAACCATGTCTCAGGTACAGAGATTAGGGACATTTATGTTTTCTAATATCTGTTTTTTATTTGTAGTAATCCCTTTTTCAATAGACTGACCGCAGATTTAAGACATAACTGTACTGTAAAGAAAAATCTATAAGTTAATGTAATAAATCACATACTATAACTGATTATTGCCATTTAAAACTATGAAAAATACATTATGTTGATTATAAAACAGAAATACAGAATGGAGACAACCGTCTGTGGCTCAAGCTCGACTGCCCATTTCTTTGAGTGGCCCCTCAATGTTCTGGAAACGGGTGGAGGACATTGTCTCCATTAGAATGGGTCCCCCTACGATGCTTCGGCTGTTGATCTGAAGTGCATTCTGTGCTTTGGAATCTCGGGGGCAAACTGTATTTCTGTTATTAATTTTTAGTTTAGCAATTCCCACCGCAACATGGTTAACCTCTATCCTAAATTTCTCCACAAAATTGATAAAAGACATTAGAAGAAATATTTTGCCAAATAAAAATATATAAAATATTGATGAAGTTGATGAATAATAATAACAACAAAAATAACAGTTTTTGTTTAAAAAACAAATAAACAATAATAATTTATAAAATATTTTGCTCCTGCCCCCTTCCCCCCCCCCAAAAAAAACCATATATTACCCTTAAAATTTATGAATAAAGAAACAAAAAATAACACATACCCCAAACATTGTAAACACAAAACCCCCAAAAACCTAACAATAGTGTCTGTCAACATCATCCTGGGAGGTATAATACACTGCACTACAATAGAAATAAAAATCCCTATCATCTATATCTCAATGGGTTTCATCTTTTCTTTTGTTCTTTTTTCTAATACGGTTTTATAATCCCTGAGACAAGTAGTTCTGGCCCTAGAGTGTTATATATATTAGCGTCTGTAGCATGTATAAGGGACATGTTATCATACCTGTGTCTTTTTATAGGTGATTAATGCCCGGTGAGAGGGTGAAAGGGACCTATACCCCCGTCAGCTGCAGGAAAGGAACAAAGAGACAGGTAATTAATATTTATATTAATTACTGATAACAATCAGGCTAGATATAACATCTAGACCTGCAGAGATGTTATCGTCTCTACCTTATACATGAAGATATATGTGTTTTTAATAAGTATATCGTCTATAGACAGCTTCTTATATAACACAACTGTGTCTCAGGTACAGAGATTGGGAACATTTATGATTTCCAATATCTGTTTTTTATTTGTAGTAATCCCTTTTTCAATAGACAGACCGCAGATTTAAGACATAACTGTACTGTAAAGAAAAATCTATAAGTTAATGTAATAAATCCCATACTATAACTGATTATTGCCATTTAAAACTATGAAAAATACATTATGTTGATTATAAAAAAGAAATACAGAATGGAGACAACCGTCTGTGGCTCAAGCTCGACTGCCCCTTTCTTTGAGTGGCCCCTCAATGTTGTGGAAACGGGTGGAGGACATTGTCTCCATTAGAATGGGTCCCCCTACGATGCTTCGGCTGTTGATCTGAAGTGCATTCTGTGCTTTGGAATCTCGGGGGCAAACTGTATTTCTGTTATTAATTTTTAGTTTAGCAATTCCCACCGCAACATGGTTAACCTCTATCCTAAATTTCTCCACAAAATTGATAAAAGACATTAGAAGAAATATTTTGCCAAATAAAAATATATAAAATATTGATGAAGTTGATGAATAATAATAACAACAAAAATAACAGTTTTTGTTTAAAAAACAAATAAACAATAATAATTTATAAAATATTTTGCTCCTGCCCCCTTCCCCCCCCAAAAAAAAAAAAATATATTACCCTTAAAATTTATGAATAAAGAAACAAAAAATAACACATACCCCAAACATTGTAAACACAAAACCCCCAAAAACCTAACAATAGTGTCTGTCAACATCATCCTGGGAGGTATAATACACTGCACTACAATAGAAATAAAAATCCCTATCATCTATATCTCAATGGGTTTCATCTTTTCTTTTGTTCTTTTTTCTAATACGGTTTTATAATCCCTGAGACAAGTAGTTCTGGCCCTAGAGTGTTATATATATTAGCGTCTGTAGCATGTATAAGGGACATGTTATCATACCTGTGTCTTTTTATAGGTGATAAATGCCTGGTGAGAGGGTGAAAGGGACCTATACCCCCGTCAGCTGCAGGAAAGGAACAAAGAGACAGGTAATTAATATTTATAATAATTACTGATAACAATCAGGCTAGATACAACATCTAAACCTGCAAAGATGTCATAGTCTTTACCTTATACATGAAGATATATGTGTTTTTAATAAGTATATCGTCTATAGACAGCTTCTTATATAACACAACCATGTCTCAGGTACAGAGATTAGGGACATTTATGTTTTCTAATATCTGTTTTTTATTTGTAGTAATCCCTTTTTCAATAGACTGACCGCAGATTTAAGACATAACTGTACTGTAAAGAAAAATCTATAAGTTAATGTAATAAATCACATACTATAACTGATTATTGCCATTTAAAACTATGAAAAATACATTATGTTGATTATAAAACAGAAATACAGAATGGAGACAACCGTCTGTGGCTCAAGCTCGACTGCCCATTTCTTTGAGTGGCCCCTCAATGTTCTGGAAACGGGTGGAGGACATTGTCTCCATTAGAATGGGTCCCCCTACGATGCTTCGGCTGTTGATCTGAAGTGCATTCTGTGCTTTGGAATCTCGGGGGCAAACTGTATTTCTGTTATTAATTTTTAGTTTAGCAATTCCCACCGCAACATGGTTAACCTCTATCCTAAATTTCTACACAAAATTGATAAAAGACATTAGAAGAAATATTTTGCCAAATAAAAATATATAAAATATTGATGAAGTTGATGAATAATAATAACAACAAAAATAACAGTTTTTGTTTAAAAAACAAATAAACAATAATAATTTATAAAATATTTTGCTCCTGCCCCCTTCCCCCCCCCAAAAAAAAAACATATATTACCCTTAAAATTTATGAATAAAGAAACAAAAAATAACATATACCCCAAACATTGTAAACACAAAACCCCCAAAAACCTAACAATAGTGTCTGTCAACATCATCCTGGGAGGTATAATACACTGCACTACAATAGAAATAAAAATCCCTATCATCTATATCTCAATGGGTTTCATCTTTTCTTTTGTTCTTTTTTCTAATACGGTTTTATAATCCCTGAGACAAGTAGTTCTGGCCCTAGAGTGTTATATACATTAGCGTCTGTAGCATGTATAAGGGACATGTTATCATACCTGTGTCTTTTTATAGGTGATTAATGCCCGGTGAGAGGGTGAAAGGGACCTATACCCCCGTCAGCTGCAGGAAAGGAACAAAGAGACAGGTAATTAATATTTATATTAATTACTGATAACAATCAGGCTAGATATAACATCTAGACCTGCAGAGATGTTATCGTCTCTACCTTATACATGAAGATATATGTGTTTTTAATAAGTATATCGTCTATAGACAGCTTCTTATATAACACAACTGTGTCTCAGGTACAGAGATTGGGAACATTTATGATTTCCAATATCTGTTTTTTATTTGTAGTAATCCCTTTTTCAATAGACAGACCGCAGATTTAAGACATAACTGTACTGTAAAGAAAAATCTATAAGTTAATGTAATAAATCCCATACTATAACTGATTATTGCCATTTAAAACTATGAAAAATACATTATGTTGATTATAAAAAAGAAATACAGAATGGAGACAACCGTCTGTGGCTCAAGCTCGACTGCCCCTTTCTTTGAGTGGCCCCTCAATGTTGTGGAAACGGGTGGAGGACATTGTCTCCATTAGAATGGGTCCCCCTACGATGCTTTGGCTGTTGATCTGAAGTGCATTCTGTGCTTTGGAACCTCAAGGGCAAACTATTTCTGTTATTTATTTTTAGTTTAGCAATTCCCACCGCAACATGGTTAACCTCTATCCTAAATTTCTGCACAAAATTGATAAAAGACATTCCAAGAAATATTTTGCCAAATGAAAATATATAAAATATTGATGAAATTGATGAATAATAATAACAACAAAAATAACAGTTTTTGATTAAAAAACAAAAAAAAAAACATAATTTATAAAATATTTTGCTCCTGCCCCCTTCCCCTAAAAATAAAAAAACATATATTACCCTTAAAATTTATGAATAAAATAACAAAAAATAACACATACCCCAAACATTAAAACACAAAACCCCCAAAAACCTAACAATATTCTCTGTCAACATCATCCTGGGAGGGATAATACACTGCACTGCAATAGAAATAAAAATCCCTATCATCTATATCTCAATGGGTTCCATCTTTTCTTTTGTTCTTTTTTCTAATGCGGTTTTATAATCCCTGAGACAAGTAGTTCTGGCCCTAGAGTGTTATATATATTAGCGTCTGTAGCATGTATAAGGGACATGTTATCATACCTGTGTCTTTTTATAGGTGATTGATGCCCGGTGAGAGGGTGAAAGGGACCTATACCCCCGTCAGCTGCAGGAAAGGAACAAAGAGACAGGTAATTAATATTTATATTAATTACTGATAACAATCAGGCTTGATATAACATCTAGACCTGCAGAGATGTCATAGTCTCTACCTTATACATGAAGATATATGTGTTTTTAATAAGTATATCGTCTATAGACAGCTTCTTATATAACACAACTGTGTCTCAGGTACAGAGATTGGGAACATTTATGTTTTCTAATATCTGTTTTTTATTTGTAGTAATCCCTTTTTCAATAGACAGACCGCAGATTTAAAACATAACTGTACTGTAAAGAAAAATCTATAAGTTAATGTAATAAATCACATACTATAACTGATTATTGCCATTTAAAACTATGAAAAATACATTATGTTGATTATAAAACAGAAATACAGAATGGAGACAACCGTCTGTGGCTCAAGCTCGACTGCCCATTTCTTTGAGTGGCCCCTCAATGTTCTGGAAACGGGTGGAGGACATTGTCTCCATTAGAATGGGTCCCCCTACAATGCTTCGGCTGTTGATCTAAAGTGCATTCTGTGCTTTGGAATCTCGGGGGCAAACTGTATTTCTGTTATTAATTTTTAGTTTAGCAATTCCCACCGCAACATGGTTAACCTCTATCCTAAATTTCTCCACAAAATTGATAAAAGACATTCGAAGAAATATTTTGCCAAATAAAAATATATAAAATATTGATGAAGTTGATGAATAATAATAACAACAAAAATAACAGTTTTTGATTAAAAAACAAATAAACAATAATAATTTATAAAATATTTTGCTCCTTCCCCCTTCCCCAAAAATAAAAAAACATATATTACCCTTAAAATTTATGAATAAAGAAACAAAAAATAACACATACCCCAAACATTGCAAACACAGAACCCCCAAAAACCTAACAATAGTGTCTGTCAACATCATCGTGGGAGGGATAATACACTGCACTACAATAGAAATAAAAATCCCTATCATCTATATCTCAATGGGTTCCATCTTTTCTTTTGTTCTTTTTTCTAATACGGTTTTATAATCCCTGAGACAAGTAGTTCTGGCCCTAGAGTGTTATATATATTAGCGTCTGTAGCATGTATAAGGGACATGTTATCATACCTGTGTCTTTTTATAGGTGATTAATGCCCGGTGAGAGGGTGAAAGGGACCTATACCCCCGTCAGCTGCAGGAAAGGAACAAAGAGACAGGTAATTAATATTTATATTAATTACTGATAACAATCAGGCTAGATATAACATCTAGACCTGCAGAGATGTCATCGTCTCTGCCTTATACATGAAGATATATGTGTTTTTAATAAGTATATCGTCTAAA
This sequence comes from Hyla sarda, assembly GCF_029499605.1. Taxonomy (NCBI): domain Eukaryota; kingdom Metazoa; phylum Chordata; class Amphibia; order Anura; family Hylidae; genus Hyla; species Hyla sarda. The sequence goes on from NW_026610785.1 coordinate 152,398, forward strand.
GACAGCTTCTTATATAACACAACTGTGTCTCAGGTACAGAGATTGGGAACATTTATGATTTCTAATATCTGTTTTTTATTTGTAGTAATCCCTTTTTCAATAGACAGAGCGCAGATTTAAAACATTACTGTACTGTAAAGAAAAATCTATAAGTTAATGTAATAAATCACATACTATAACTGATTATTGCCATTTAAAACTATGAAAAATACATTATGTTGATTATAAAACAGAAATACAGAATGGAGACAACCGTCTGTGGCTCAAGCTCGACTGCCCATTTCTTTGAGTGGCCCCTCAATGTTGTGGAAACGGGTGGAGGACATTGTCTCCATTAGAATGGGTCCCCCTACGATGCTTCGGCTGTTGATCTGAAGTGCATTCTGTGCTTTGGAATCTCGGGGGCAAACTGTATTTCTGTTATAAATTTTTAGTTTAGCAATTCCCACCGCAACATGGTTAACCTCTATCCTAAATTTCTCCACAAAATTGATAAAAGACATTCGAAGAAATATTTTGCCAAATAAAAATATATAAAATATTGATGAAGTTGATGAATAATAATAACAACAAAAATAACAGTTTTTGATTAAAAAACAAATAAACAATAATAATTTATAAAATATTTTGCTCCTTCCCCCTTCCCCAAAAATAAAAAAACATATATTACCCTTAAAATTTATGAATAAAGAAACAAAAAATAACACATACCCCAAACATTGCAAACACAGAACCCCCAAAAACCTAACAATAGTGTCTGTCAACATCATCGTGGGAGGGATAATACACTGCACTACAATAGAAATAAAAATCCCTATCATCTATATCTCAATGGGTTCCATCTTTTCTTTTGTTCTTTTTTCTAATGCGGTTTTATAATCCCTGAGACAAGTAGTTCTGGCCCTAGAGTGTTATATATATTAGCGTCTGTAGCATGTATAAGGGACATGTTATCATACCTGTGTCTTTTTATAGGTGATTAATGCCCGGTGAGAGGGTGAAAGGGAACTATACCCCCGTCAGCTGCAGGAAAGGAACAAAGAGACAGGTAATTAATATTTATATTAATTACTGATAACAATCAGGCTAGATACAACATCTAGACCTGCAAAGATGTCATAGTCTTTACCTTATACATGAAGATATATGTGTTTTTAATAAGTATATCGTCTATAGACAGCTTCTTATATAACACAACCATGTCTCAGGTACAGAGATTAGGAACATTTATGTTTTCTAATATCTGTTTTTTATTTGTAGTAATCCCTTTTTCAATAGACTGACTGCAGATTTAAGACATAACTGTACTGTAAAGAAAAATCTATAAGTTAATGTAATAAATCAAATACTATAACTGATTATTGCCATTTAAAACTATGAAAAATACATTATGTTGATTATAAAACAGAAATACAGAATGGAGACAACCGTCTGTGGCTCAAGCTCGACTGCCCATTTCTTTGAGTGGCCCCTCAATGTTCTGGAAACGGGTGGAGGACATTGTCTCCATTAGAATGGGTCCCCCTACGATGCTTCGGCTGTTGATCTGAAGTGCATTCTGTGCTTTGGAATCTCGGGGGCAAACTGTATTTCTGTTATTAATTTTTAGTTTAGCAATTCTCACCGCAACATGGTTAACCTCTATCCTAAATTTCTCCACAAAATTGATAAAAGACATTCGAAGAAATATTTTGCCAAATAAAAATATATAAAATATTGATGAAGTTGATGAATAATAATAACAACAAAAATAACAGTTTTTGATTAAAAAACAAATAAACAATAATAATTTATAAAATATTTTGCTCCTTCCCCCTTCCCCAAAAATAAAAAAACATATATTACCCTTAAAATTTTTGAATAAAGAAACAAAAAATAACACATACCCCAAACATTGCAAACACAGAACCCCCAAAAACCTAACAATAGTGTCTGTCAACATCATCGTAGGAGGGATAATACACTGCACTACAATAGAAATAAAAATCCCTATCATCTATATGTCAATGGGTTCCATCTTTTCTTTTGTTCTTTTTTCTAATGCGGTTTTATAATCCCTGAGACAAGTAGTTCTGGCCCTAGAGTGTTATATATATTAGCGTCTGTAGCATGTATAAGGGACATGTTATCATACCTGTGTCTTTTTATAGGTGATTGATTGTATTGATTGATTGATTGAGTGTATATTGTTCAGTGTATATAAAGTTGTACAAGTGTATAGGACCTTCCTGGGTCATGTGATACTGTCATGTGATGTACCCAGAGTTCCCTGGGTACAGGACCTACAGGTTTTGCAACCAATGTGCTGTAATCCAGCCTCCTTAGAATATAAGGGGCTGTAGTCTCTAAATTCACTTAATTCCTGGCACTCAAGCAAGCGCAATCAGCATATACTACTCAATTCATCTCAGCTAGGCCAAAGCCTAAAGAACCTGCAGCCACTTCAAAACGTGAGTTATCAAGCTATATCTACAAATTCCTAGTGACTACTATTCAACTCAAGCATACAATTAGTAGCACAGTGGCCGTCAGAAATCTCAATACTACAAGTCCCAGCAAGCCTGCAAGGTATCCTGCATCCCGGTTGCCTCTAGGGAAACTGCATCATTGTAAAGACTGTTCCATGAGAAGTTTAAGTAAAAGTTCCAGTTATCTCATAATTCCTGCTGTGGACATTCCATTATTTCCTGCCGTTTTTGGGCTGGTTGTCGGCAGGGCCTTCTACAGAAAACAATCGCACCCTGGTGTCACGACAAATTAGGGGTTAATACCACCTTACCCCACAGGGTTAATGCCACCAGACCCTGCAACACCATTGCCTCACCCCGCTTACCACACTTTACTTTTTTGAGACTTTATTGGTTTGGGTCTCGCTTGCTTCTCTCCGCTCGCTGTAGTCGACCATTTTTCATTTTATTTGGGATGTCCTAGGTGTTTGCCAAGTTTTTGTTACAGTGGGTCGTAAAAATAAAAAAATTAAATTCTATTGTAACTCCTGATTTTTTATTTTTACAAGGGGTTAACTCAGAAAAAGCACCATAAAATTTGTTACCCAATTTCTCTTGATTCTGGAAATACCTCATATGTGGATGTAAGTTGGGGGCCATGTTGCCTTTACACAGCCCACATGGTGTCAGAACAGCGGTAACCCCCCACAAGTCACCCCAGTTTGGAAACTGCACCACTGCAATTAACATTTATACCCCACTTGCATTTGACAGATTTTTGGAAGATTGCTTTGCATCCACATATAGGGTATATCTGTACTTGGAAAAAATAGGGTTACAAATTTTGGGGGACTTTTTTCCTTTTGCCCCTTATGAAAAAGAAAAGTTGGGGGTTGCACTAGCATGTTAGTGTAAAAAAAAATTTTTTTTTACACTAATATGCTGCAGTTGACCCATACTTTTAATTACCACAAGCAGTAAAAGAAGAAAAAGACCGCCAAAATTTGTAACACAATTTCTCTCAAGTACGGATATACCTCATAAAGCGATCTGTGGGCACACAACAGGGCTCAGGAGTGAGAGAGCACCATGTTTATTTGAGGCCTAAATTAATGATTTGCACATGCATCCTTGCAGAGGTTCTAAAATAAACGCAATAGTAAAAACAACCACATTTGACCCCATTTCGGAAACCACACCCCTCAAGAAATGCAACAAGGGGTGCAGTGAGTATTTACACTGCACTGGTGTTCAACAAATTTTAAGAACAGTAGGCTGTGCATATGTAAAATTTTATTTTTCATATTACGGACCACCGTTCCAAAAATCTTTCAGACACCTGTGGGGCGTAAATGCTCACTGCACCCCTTGTAATATTACTTGAGGGGTGTAGTTTCCAAAATGTGGTCACATATGGTATTCCACCCAAATCTCACACAAAATAAACTAAAATTTATTTATGTAAGAAACACTTTAAAGTAGGTAAATTTCCATGACCAATAATACTGGTATACAAGGAGTAAATATATACCACAACACAAAAACTGGATATTTTCTGATCTGCGGCGTCCTCTTTCCTTTCCTTCTTTGTCTGGATCAGACCTCCATGTCGATCTCTTACCATCTGCAGGGCAAACATGTCAGACTCCACATTTTTTCAGTGTCCTCCCATCTATAGGCCCACAAACTGTAATAATCCCCTTCAGGTAGGTAGGTAGCCAGGTAAATAGGTAACTAGGTAGGTAGATCAGGAAGCCAGATATGTAGGTAAGTGACTAGCCAGGTAGGTAGGTAGGTAGGGGGCTAGCAAGGTAGTTAGGCAGCCATATATGAAGGCCAGACATGTACATAGTTAGGTAGCCAGGTATGTAGGTAAGTAGTTAGGCATCCAGGTATAAAGTTATTTAGCCCCCCCTTCCCTGTTGGTATAGACAGCGGAGTTAACCTCCCCTTACCTGTAGATATAGACAGCAGAGTTAACTCCCCTTCCTTGTAGGCATAGGCAGCAGAGTTAACCCCCTTCCCCATAGGTGTAGGCAGCAGATTTAACCCCCCTCCCCTGTAGGTATAGGAACAGAGTAGATCCCTCCCCCTTTCCCCATAGGTATAGGCATCAGTTAACCCCCCCCTTTCCCCATAGGTATAGGCAGCTGTTAACCCCCCCCCCTTTCTCCATAGGAATAGACAGCAGTTAGTTCCCCCCCCCCTCTCCCCATAGGTACAGGCATCAGTTAACACCCCTCCCCTTTCCCCATAGGTATAGGTAGCAGTTAATCCCCCTTTCCCCATAGGTATAGGTAGCAGTTATTTTTTTCCCCTTCAATATTTCTTTATTGAAAAAATGTATCATTTACATTTTAATAAATAACATTTTATACATTGAATTTCAAGATGTTGTCTTTTTTCCCACCCCCCTCCCCTACCCTCACCTTTCTCCCCCATGACATATCTCCCCTTACTGGGTGGACGGGAGGCAGAGGGACAACACATTCTCATTCTATTAATATTTCCATTATACTATATCAATTCATTTTCTTTTCTCTTTGCTTTCCCTTCCCTTTCTCTCTCTCTTTTCTTTTCTTTTTTTTTCCATTTTAGATCTTTTATTTGTATCTTCCCAATTATTTCTACCCGCTTTTATTCTTGTGTCCCCCTGATTCCCATCCCCCTCACATAATAATAATGAAATAATAATAATAAAAAAACCTATAATTTCTTTCTTTTAACCAAATAACCTTCCTGTGACCTCCCTCCACTCCCATACCTCTGGTTTAGTTGGGGTCAGCCATCTCCTGATTATTAATAATCTAGCATAAAAGAGCATCATCAGTAGTTCCTTTCTTTCTTTTGTTGTTTTATTTACTTTTCTATCATCACCCAAGATAATCAAAGCTATATCATCTTTTATAGCATATTTAATTTTTCTCTCGATATCATAAATTATTGACACCCAATATTCTTGTATTTTTTTCACATTCCCATATAATATGCAGGAATCCCGCGTTTTTCATTTTACATCTTAGACAGTTGCCATTTTCCCTCCCACCAATCCTGAAGAGGAATTTTGGTTTATAATAAATTCTATATACTATGTTCCATTGTATCAGTTGATGGTCTAAACTTGGGGAAATTCTTTTTATATTCCTGAATACAATCATCCAACCGCATTTATTTCTCTCACCTAATTCTTCGTCCCATTGTAGGAAGCATTTATCTTTTAAGTTATTTTTTTTATTTTTCATTATTTTGGTATAAATTACTGCCATAACTTTCTTTACAATTTTTCCCTCCTCCATTTTTCTTATAGTTTCAGTTACTTCCACTATCCGATTACCACTGTCTCTTAGTGACCCGCATATGGCACTTTTTAAACCCTGAAATTCCAACCACATACCTTTTCCTAATTTAAGTTCTTCCTCTCTCCACTTTCTTAACTCTCCTTTTCTCCACACGTCTCTCAAAATGTTACATCCCCTACTTTGCAAGTTGTTAGCTTCCATCTTAGCTACCTCTTTCAAGTTTACATTATGCCAAATTGGCGCTGTCTCTAATATTCCCGTTTTTTTCATTTATTTTTTAAAGTTTTCCCAGGTTTTACAAATCCCTACTATTATAGCATTTTCCTTCCACCTCCCTTCTTTTAACTGGCCTGACTCAAGAACCTGATAACATTTTCGTATTTACCTTTAGTTTTTTCTTTGATATTTTTAAAGATTCCAAATCTCCTCCACTCCACCACATAGTACATCTGTCTTTCTAAAAAATATCCCTGTATATCAGGAAATTTAAGTCCTCCCTTCTCTCTTCCTTTACTTAAGTATTCTATTTTTATCCTCGTTCTTTTCCTTCCCCATATTAGGGTGTTTAGCATAGCTATTATCCTTCTAAAAATTCCTTTCTCGCACCAGATAGGGGCCGCTACGAAGATGTATAATAGTTTTGGTAGAATTACTGTTTTAATTAAGACTATCCTCTCTGCTCTCGTAAGATTCAGTTTATTCCATGTTCTTACCTTGTTTTCCAATTTTTTTTTATCAATGGGTATGTGTTTATTTTGTGATATTCTCCTATTTTCCCAGATATCTGTACACCTAAATAAGAAAAACGTTCTCCTTTATCCAGGATTCTAAGCTCCTTAATGATTCCCAGTTCTACTTTACCTAATGGAAGTAGCACTGATTTCTCCCAGTTTATAACCAAACCTGCATAGTTCCCATATTCCCCAATCACTTACATAACCTTCTCTATGGAGTTTTCTAGCTTTTTCAAATATAATAATAAGTCGCCTGCGTATATTGATATTTTATCCCCATCCCCCTCCACTCCAAATCCTTTTATTTGCTGATCTTCTCTGACTTTAACCGCTAGGGGTTCGAACACTAGCGCAAAAAGTAGAGGAGATAAGGGGCATCACTGTCTTGTACCCCGGGTCACTAAAAAACTCTCTGATCTTTTCCCTTCTATATTTATTCTAGCTTCCGCTCCATTATATAGCATCTTGATCATTTCTATATAATCCTTCTGACACCCATATTTTTCCAGTACTCCCCATAGGAACTCCCACTCCACAATGTGAAACGCTTTACTTGCGTCAAGTGACATGATGGAGTGGGTTCCCTCTCTTCCCTCCACCGACTGTACTCCAGTAAGGGTCCTGTAGATATTATGCTTGGTCATCCTACCTGGGATAAATCCGCATTGATCTTCATGCACCAGTTCCCCTACCTTTTTTTCCAAACGCAATGCCAGAGCCTTCGCCAGGATCTTTACATCCGTGTTCAATAATGATATTGGACGATGTGATTCCATTTCTTTCTTATCTTTATTCGGTTTCAACAGTAATATTGTTTCTGCTTCTTTCATTGTTTCGGGTAAGGTTCCTGTTTTTAAAGAACTATTTATAGTTCTAAGCAGGGCTGGGATAAGGATTCTTTTAAATTTCCTATATATTTCAAACGGGAACCCCTCCGTGCTGGGACTTGTGTTCCCTTTGATCTGATTTAAAGCTTCTTCTAACTCCCTATGGGTCATTGGGCCCCCCGTTTCTTTCTCTTGTTGTATTGATGTCATAGCGAGCACTCCGGTCCCCGCCTCCGGACCAGAGCGCCCGCATTCTCGCCTCCTCTCTCCGGGATCCCGGCGTCTCCCGCTCGGACATACCGACCGGGAGCACGGGATTCCTTGTGTCGGGGATGCGGCTGCCGTGGCGGCTAGTCCCCACTCAAGCGCCGCGTCCCTGTCTAACTCACCCAGCACCTCGCTCCATATGCCGACTCGCTCTGCTTCTCGGCATGCGCGTCCCCGCTCTCTAGGGCACGCGCACGCCGCCTTCAGTAAATTTAAAGGGCCAGCGCACCATTGATTGGTGCGCTGGCTAATTGTTCCCTGCTCCTTCCCCATAAAAGTTACCTGCCCCTTCCTGCCCTTGCCAGATCTTTGTGCCCTAGTGCCTCTGAGAAAGCTTTCCATATTGTGTGTATTGCCTTGCCTGTTGCCGAACCCGTTGCTACCGCCTACTCGCCTTTGAACCCTTGCCGCCTGCCCTGACCTCTGCTTCGTCCGACTACGCTCCTGCTGCCTGCTCCCTGTGTACCATGCCATATCAGCTGCCAGAGAGGTTGAGTTGCTACTGGAGGATACGACCTGGTGGTTACCGCCGCAGCAAGTCCATCCTGCCTTGCGGCGGGCTCTGGTGAAAACCAGTAACCACTTAAAACCGGTCCTCTGGTACAACCCGCGCCTTCCCCTCTCTGGTCAAGAGGATCCACTACCAGTCCTGCCGGTAAGATCCGGCCATGGATCCCGCTGATGTTCCTCTGCCAAACCTAGCGGACCTCACCTCCATTGTGGCCCAGCAAGGTCAGCAGCTAGCCCAGCTAACCGCCATGCTGCAGCAGCTCCTGCCGTCTCAGCAACAGCCAGCTCCTCCGCTTGCATCTGCTGTATCTCCTCCGCCCGCAGTTGCCACCGGTTCCAGAGTCCGCCTATCCCTGCTGGACAAGTGTGACGGAGATCCCAAGCAGTGCCGAGGGTTCCTGTCACAGTGCTCTCTCCACCTCGAGATACTGTCTGACCAGTTTCCTTCCAAGTGAGCCAAGGTAGCCTTTATCCTCAGTCTGCTCTCCGGGAAGGCCCTGGCCTGGGCTACACCGCTATGGGACCGCGCTGATCCTGCCACCTCCTCCGTCCAGAGCTTCTACCAAGAGTTCCGGAATGTTTTCGAGGAACCTGCCCGGGTTACCTCCACAGAGACTGCCTTACTAAATTTGTCCCAGGGAGGCTCTACTGTGGGTGACTACGCCATTCAGTTTCGCACCCTAGCCTCAGAACTGAACTGGAACAATGATACCCTTTGTACCACATTTAAGAAGGGACTTAACAGTGAAGTAAAGGACGGCCTGGCTGCACGTGAACTACCTTCCACCCTTAGTGACCTCATCTTGTTGGCCACTAGAATCGACAAGCGTTTCGCCGATAGGAACTCCTTCTTGAAAAAGGAAACGCTCAACCAAGACGCTACCCTCCTCTGACTCCCGTTTTTCAGCGTCTACCTCAACCTCTCTTCGGGCCTCCAGCCGTGGAAGCCATGCAGGTGGATCGTTCACGCATGACTCCGCAAGAACGAAGCCATTGCAGATACGAGAACCTGTGTATGTACTGTGCCAGTACTGAGCACTTCCTGCGAGACTGTCCTCTTCGTCCACCGCGTTCCAGAAAAGCTTGCACCTAATAAACATGGGAGAGGCGTTGCTAGGTGTGGATTCCTCCTCTCCACATCTCATCATATCCGTGCAGTTGTTCCTCTTGGATTCCGGTTCAGCCGGCAACTTCATTCACGCCTCTTTGGTTGACAAGTACCGCATTCCGGTTGTCCGCCTAACTAAGCCTCTTTTTATTTCTACGGTTAACGGTGAGAGACTCTCTGTCACTGTGCAGTTCCGTACCCTGCCACTGCAGATGGATATTGGAATTTTTCATACAGAGACTCTAGAGTTCCTAGTCCTTCCCTTCTGCTCCTCCGAACTCCTCCTGGGTCTGCCATGGCTACAATGTCACAGTCTTGTTCTGAACTGGTCATCCGGTGAAACCTGCATTGGGGCCCCTGCTGTTCGGACCGGTGTCTCAAGCCTGCTCCTGTCAAGCGACTTTCGCAAGTTTCTCCGCCTCCAGGACTGCCTAAACCATATCATTGCTTTGCGGATGTCTTCTGCAAAAAACAAGCCGAGGTCCTTCCTCCTCACAGACCCTATGATTGTCATATCGACCTTATGCCTGGTTCTACGCCATCCCGGGGTAGAATTTATCCTCGGTTCCCTCCTCCCTTGCATAGACTACAGAGGACTCAATAAAATCACAATTAAGAACCGTTACCCTCTGCCCCTAATCTCAGAGTTATTTGATCGCCTACGTGGGGCCAAGATTTTCACCAAATTGGATCTTCGAGGGGCCTATAATTTGGTTCGTATCCGGGAGGGCGACGAGTGGAAGACCGCCTTTAACACAAGAGACGGTCACTTTGAGTACCTGGTGATGCCCTTCGGCCTCTGTAATGCACCAGCCGTCTTCCATGAATTTGTCAACGATATCTTCAGGGACTTACTCTACTCCTGTGTGGTCGTATACTTGGATGACATCCTTGTCTTCTCCTCCGACCTGGACCAACACCGGGTCCATGTGCGACAAGTGCTTACCCGCCTGAGGAGAAATCGTCTATACGCCAAGATCGAAAAATGTCTTTTTGAGCAGTCCTCCTTGCCTTTTCTTGGGTTTCATTATTTCTACTCAAGGACTTCAAATGGACCCCACCAAGCTCTCGGCGGTTTTGGATTGGCCACGCCCCTCTGGACTCCGAGCCATACAAAGGTTTTTGCGCTTCGCTAATTATTACAGACAATTCATCCCTCACTATTCCACTCTGGTGTCCCCAATTGTGGCCTTGACTAAAAAGGGCGCTAACCCTAAATCCTGGCCTTCCCAAGCTGAAGAAGCCTTCCAGTCCCTGAAGGTCACCTTTGCCTCAGCACCGGTTCTCTCTAGACCTGATTCCACCAAGCCCTTCTCTCCCGAAGTGGATGCCTCCTTGGTGGGAGCCGGAGCCGTGCTCACACAGAAATCTTCAAAGGGCAAGACCTTAACTTGTGGCTTCCTTTCTAAAACATTCTCTCCCGCGGAGAGAAATTATTCCATAGGGGACAGAGAACTGTTGGCTATTAAATTAGCACTGGAGGAATGGAGACATCTTCTTGAGGGAGCCACCCATCCTGTGAATATCTTTACGGACCACAAGAACCTGGCCTATCTTCAGTCTGCTCAAAGACTAAATCCTTGTCAGGCTCGCTGGTCTCTGTTCTTCGCCCGTTTTAATTTTGAGATCCATTTCCGTCCGGCTTCTAAGAACATTAGGGCAGACTCTCTGTCTCGCTCTTCTGATGTGGCGGGCGACGAGTTAACACCTCAACACATTATCCCACCAGAACGCCTGATTGCAGTCGCTCCTGCGGAACTGAGCCATCTTCCTCCTGGCAAATCCTACGTACTTCCACGTCACCGGGTGCAAATTCTCAAGTGGGGCCACGCTTCTTGCTACTGGAGGATACGACCTGGTGGTTACCGCCGCATTAAGTCCATCGCCTCTCTGGTCAAGAGGATCCACTACCAGTCCTGCCGGTACGTGACAACCTCTCATTCTTAACCACTTTTCCCCCAAGGTCACCGCTCCTTCTCCTGTCACTGGGTCCTCTGACGTCTTCTCGGTAAAAGAATGCCTCGCCTCCAAGGTCGTCAGAGGTAAAAAAAAAAAAAATTGTTGACTGGGAGAATTGTGGCTCCGAAGAGAGGTCTTGGGAGCCTGATAACAATATCTTCAACAAGGAGCTCATCCATAGGTTCCTGGGCTCCAAAAATAGGGAGAGACCTAAGGGGGGGGGGGGGGTACTGTAACACCGAGCGCTCCGGGTCCCGCGGCTTCCCCGGAGCGCTCTCGGTGTTCGGCTTGTAGCAGCGCTCTGGTCACTGTCCCTGACCGGAAGCGCTGTCCCCCTGCCTGCGGCGGGGATGCGATCCGCTTGGTGGGCTGTCCTCGCCCGCAGGTCGCATCCCAAGTGACTTACCAGTCGGGTCCTGCTGTGTCTTCCTCTAATTGTGTCTTCCACTAATTGGTGCCTGGCCCAATTAAGTTAAATGCATAAATACTCACTTCCTTTTCCTCCCCTTGCCGGATCTTGTTACCTTGTGCCAGAGAAAGCGTTTCTTGTGTCCCTTTGCCTGTGTATCCAGACCCTTTGCCGTTGCCCCTGACTACGAAACGTTGCTGCCTGCCTTGACCTTCTGCTACGTCTGACCTCGCCTTGCCTTGTCCCTGTGTACAGCTGTCAGTGAGGTTGAGTCGCTATCGGGTGGAATGACCTGAGGGTTACCTGCCGCAGCGAGTCCATCCCGCTTTGCGGCGGGCTCTGGTGAAAACCAGTAACCTCTTAGATTCCGTTCCCCTGGTATGGCCCAGGCCATCGCCTCACTGACACAGGGGATCCACTCCTGAGTCCTTCCTGCATACCAGTCCGGATCCTGACACCTGGCTACCCTGTGGGAAGCCCATAAATTTGTAGTCATTGCATTGCTCTGGGATCCTGCCTCAAGAAGGATGCTTTGGCTCTCTCCCGGGATCTTAAGGCAGAGATTCGTAGATTAGAGGCATTGTTACTGTCCTCGCCCTCCCTTTCAGTCTTGCGGAGGCTAGTGGCTGCCCAGGCTCATCTGTGGGCCTTAGCCCTCCATAAAGTGGAGCGTCTCATACTGAGCATCTTATACTAAGCAGTGGTTTTATGAATGTGGTAATAAGGTCCACAGTATGTTGGCTCGGCACCTCCATTACCGTGCTGCTGCCCAGTCTCCCTCGGCTCTCAGGAACTCTTCTGGCACTCTTCACTATCACCCGGATGATGTCTTCCTTCTCTCTATTCCCTCCCCTCTCAACTCCAGTCTGACCTGGTGCAGTGTGATCTCTCCTTTCTGTGGGCCTGTGACCTGCCATTCCTGTCAGCTACTGATGGAGCCTCCTTAAATGCTCCAATCACCTTGCAGGAGCTTCAGGAGGTGATTCAGTCCCTTCCTTCAGGGCGCTCTCCTGGGCCAGACGGGTTCACTTATCTTTACTATCGGACGTTTGCTTCTCAACTTCTTCCTTGATGGGTGAGAGGTCCTGCAGTCGCTTTTATATTCCCTGATCACTCTCATTGCTAAACTGGACAAGGATTGTTCAAGCTATCGGACTATCGCTCTCCTTAATGCTGATTTAAAGGTGTTTGCCAAGGTTTTTGCTAACTGTCTGTGCTGTTTTCTTCCCTCCCTTATCCATAAGTAGTGTTGCTCGCGAATATTCGCAATTCGAATATTATTCACGAATATCGCATATTTGCGAATTCGCGAATTTCGCGAATATAGCGCTATATATTCGTAATTACGAATATTCGTTTTTTTTTTTTCCTTCACAGTACACATCACAGTGATCATACCTCTCTGCTTCCAGCTTGTGTGGTGTAAAGAAGGCTGTAATACTACTGTGTGAGACTAGCGTGCAAAAGTTCGCATATGCGGAAATTAGCATATGTTAATATTCGCATATGCGAATATTAACATGCGCTAATCTTCGCATATGCGAATTTCGTATTTGCTAATTTTGTATATGCTAATATTCACATATGTTAATTTTCGCATACGCGAATATTCGCATATGCGAAAATAAAACGAGGGTATACCGAATATGCAAATATTTGCGAATATATGACGAATATTCGTCCATATATTCGCGAATATTCGCAAATTCGAATATGGCCTATGCCGCTCAACACTATCCATAAGCACCAGGTGGGTTTCATCCCCAGTCGTCAGGGTGCGGACAACACTAGGAGAGTGGTGGGTCTAATAGACTTGGTCAATCGGCGCTCGGAGCAGGCTTTGGTGCGGAAAAGGCCTTAAATAGGCTAGGTTGCGCTGAGGGGCCTCTACTCCTGCCCTACTGCCACTATCAAACTTCCTCATGTCACTTCCTCTAGCTTTCCTCTTTATAATGGCACTCGACAGGGGTGTCCGCTGTCTCCCCTGATTTTTGCTCTTTGTATTGAGCTTCTGGCTGCTCTAATCCAGGAGACCTGGATATCTCGGATTTGTAGCTGCATGATTTCAAAAGCTCTCTTTTTGTGGATGATGCTCTTCTTACTCTGACCCATCCCCTGACATCCCTTCCTAATCTCTACAGGGTCCTGCAGTCCTATGGGGTGGTCTCGGGCTATAAGGGGAACCTATCTAAGACATGGGCGATGCCCTTTAATCTCAAGGTGTTTCTCTCCACTCTTCTTCGGGCTGATTACTTCTTTAAGTGGTCTCCCTTTGCTGTTAAAGGGGTACTCCTGCTCAGTGTTTGGAACAAACTGTTCCAAACGCTGGAGCCGGTGTAGGGAGCTTGTGATGTCATAGCCCCACCCCTCATGACATCACGCTCCACCCCCTCAATCCAAGTCTATGGGAGGGGGTGTGACAGCCGTCTTGCCCCCTCCCATAGACTTGCATTGAGGGGGCGGGTCAAACGCTGAGCAGCGGAGGACCCAGCCAATTTTCACTGTAGGACCCGGCCACTTTATGAACATCTGATCACTTTCAATTTAACCATTAATAACTCTGGGATGCTTGTACCTTTCATTCTGATTCCGAGACAGTTTTTTCGTGACATATTCTACTTTATGTTAGTGGCAAAATTTTGTCGATGCTTGCATCGTTTCTTGGTGAAAAATTCAAAAATTTGTTTTTAACTTTGAAGCTGGACAGTCAGTGGATGTCCAGAAATGCTGGGAGTTGTTGTTTTGCAACAGCTGGAGGCTCCATTTTGGAAACACTGATGTACAATAAGTTTTTCATTTTTATTGGGGGGGGGGCAGTGTAAGGGGGTGTATATGTAGTGTTTTCCCTTTATTATGTGTTAGTGTATTGTAGTGTTTTTAGGGTATGTTCGCACTGGCAAAGGTTTACATTGAGCTTCCCGGGGACCGAAATTCCCATGGGCGTACGGGTACGCCCTGGGTCCTTAAGACCCAGGTACAGAAGGTGTATCCATACACCCTGGGTCCTGTACAGGTTAAGTATCTAAGTGTCCTCCTTACCCCTTGATAGTCTTCCTTTTATTCCACTAACTTCCCTCCTTTGTTCAGTGCCCTTAGGACGTTAATTATTTCGTTAATTAGGACGTTATATTTCATTTTTTGTCCGTATTGCAGCTGTTAAAATGATGGTCCTTCCCATGCTACTTTACATTTTTGAGACTTTATCGGTCTGGGTCCCGCTTGCTGCTCTCCGCTCGCTGTACTCAACCATTTTTAATTTTATTTGGGATGTCAAGCGGGACCGTTTGCTTATGTCCTAGTTGTTTGCCAAGTTTTTGTTACAGTGGGTCGTAAAAAAAAAAAATGTAATTCTGTTGTAACCCCTGATTTTTTATTTTTACAAGGGGTTAATGCAGAAAAAGCTCCATAAAATTTGCTACCTAATTTCTCTTGATTCTGGAAATACCCATATCTGGATGTAAGTCGCCCTTACACAGCCCCCATGGTGCCAGAACAGTGGAAACTCCCCACAAGTCACCCCAGTTTGGAAACTGCACCCCTGCAGTGAGCATTTACACTCCACTTGCATTTGACAGATTTTTGGAAGATTGCTTTGCGTCCACATATGGGGTATATCTGTACTTGGAAAAAATAGTGTTACAAATTTTGGGGGACTTTTTTCATTTTGCCTTTTATGAAAAAGAAAAGTTGGGGGCTGCACTAGTTGGGGGCAACACCAGCATGTTAGTGTAAACATTTTTTTTTTTTTTTTACACTAACATGCTGGTGTTTCCCCATACTTTTAATTTTCATAAGCAGTAAAAGAAGAAAAAGACTCCCAAAATTTGTAACACAATTTCTCTCAAGTACTGATATACCCCATATGTGGACGCAAAGCGTTCTGCGGGCACACAACAGGGCTCAGGAGTGAGAGAGCACCATGTTCATTTGAGGCCTAAATTAGTGATTTCCACATGGATCCTTGCAGAGGTTCTAAAATAAACGCAATAGAATAAACAACCACATGTGACCCCATTTTGGAAACCACACCCCTCAAGAAATGTAACAAGGGGTGCAGTGAGCATTTACACCACACTGGTGTTCAACAGATTTTTTGGAACAGTAGGCTGTGCATATGTAAATTACATTTTTGATACTACAG
Organism: Hyla sarda; assembly: GCF_029499605.1. Classification (NCBI taxonomy): domain Eukaryota; kingdom Metazoa; phylum Chordata; class Amphibia; order Anura; family Hylidae; genus Hyla; species Hyla sarda. Next base: position 168,099 of record NW_026610785.1, read on the forward strand.
ACCACTGTTCCAAAAATCTTTCAGACATCTGTGGGGTGTAAATGCTCACTTCACTCCTTGTAACATTCCATGAAGGGTTTAGTTTCCAAAATGGGGTCACATATGCTTATTTTTTATTGTTTTTTTTTTTTTTTTGCGCTTATGTCAGAAGCCACCCCTGAGCAAATCACCAATTTAGGCCTCAAATGTACATTTGCTGTCTCCTGAGCCATGTTGTGCACCCACACAGGGACGTGCACAGACATTTTGAAGGGCAGGGGCTCAAGTAAAAAAAAGAGGGCACTTTTCATAAATTAAAAAACGTCTGCCAGACTTAATGGGCAGACGTACTGCGGCCCAGGGACACAGTGGACTCCCGCCGGGCCTCCTCGACATTCCTATGCCCATAAAAGTTGGTGTTTTTGTAAAATCGAGTCAAGAACAGTTTCTATGAAGGTATGCCATGTGTATATACACTTTGGCTGTGCTGTCAGTCTTATTTACAGAAAACATGTGACAGCTGCCCTATAATATACTGTATTATAGAGGAGATTTATACAAAACCTGTGCAGAGAAAGAGCGGTGCAGTCGCCCATAGCAACCAATCAGATCGTTTTGCAGAGGGCTTTTCCTCTGCAAAGGTTTTAATAAATCTCCCCCTATATGCCCCCACCTGAGCTCTATATGACAGAACCCATCACCAATAACCCAGCACCCATCACCAATCACCCAGCACCAATCACTCAGCACCCATCACCCATCCCCAATCACTCAGCACCCATCAACCATCACCCAGCACCCATCACCAATCACCCAGCACCAATCACCCAGCACCAATCACCCAGCACCAATCACCCAGCACCCATCACCAATCACCCAGCACCCATCACCAATCACCCATCACCCATCACCAATCACCCAGCACCCATCACCAATCACCCAGCACCAATCACCCAGCACCTATCACCAATCATCCAGCACCAATCACCCAGCACCCATCACCAATCACCCAGCACGCAGCACCAATCACCCAGCACCAATCACCCAGCATCAATAACCCAGCACCAATCACCCAGCACCAATCACCCAGCACCCATCACCCAGCACCAATCACCCAGCACCAATCACCCAGCACCCATCACCCAGCACCCATTCCCAATCACCCAGCACCCATCTTATGCAGGAATCTTCTCACAGCCCTGGTTCTTACACTGAAGAGATGGACACCTCACTAATATATACGTACAGTCTACACTATACTAGAGTTGGCAAAAAAAGAATTATAAATATACAAAGACGTCCATGCATAGCACAGCATACAGGATGGAGGCAGGGAAGCTCCGCCTCCATTGCGCACAAGACTGACTTCGCATACTAGCAATGTGGGGCAATACCTAGAAAATGGAAAGACCAATTTTTGTATACTGCACTGTAACCTAGTGCATTGGGTTTAGTGCGAATAAACAGCCTGTCAGTTTCCCTTTAATTATATACCTTACCCCCCTTAATGATCTATATACTGTGCCACCATTCATCTATTGATTCCCTATATACTGTGCCACCATTAATGAACTATATACTGTGCCACCATTAATGAACTATATACTGTGCCACCATTAATGAACTATATACTGTGCCACCATTCATCTATTAAATCCCTATATACTGTGCCACCATTAATGAACTATATACTGTGTCAGCATTAATGAACTATATATTGTGCCACCATTAATGAATTATATACTGTGCCACCATTCATCTATTAATTCCCTATATACTGTGCCACCATTAATGAACTATATACTGTGCCACCATTAATGAATTATATACTGTGCCACCATTTATCTATTAATTCCCTATATACTGTGCCACCATTAATTAACTATATACTGTGCCACCATTAATGAATTATATACTGTGCCA